>NW_027188164.1:0-39268 GCF_041381155.1 Argopecten irradians
AATCCATGAAACATTAATGATTGTTCATGATCAATGCATCAAGAATTTTCCATGAAGTTTCATGCATGACTGATATTCATTAAAATTCTTCAAAATGAATGAGGATGTTTCATTTAGTTTTAAGAATCTTAATGAATATCAGTTATGCATAAAACTTCAGGAATGATTCATGACCTGCTATTTCATTAATTTTGATGAATTTTAATGAATATCCACTGAAGTCACATGACCAGATGAGTCAAGTGACTTCTATATACATTTCCCGCCAAAACAGTCACAATCCAAAATTGCTGCTGTATCTGATGGCGTGTGGACGGGGAAACATTCATCTTTAAATGGAAGTTTTGGCAAATTAGTGAACGGATTATATCATTACTGGATTTCTTTTAGCGCAGATGAACACTTTTCAACAAGTTTTTATTTATCTGCAGTTCTTTTTAACATGAAATTGTTGCAAACTAATATTGCTATAGTAAATGATGCATATATATTGGTTTGTGAAATTTTGTCAATTTTGCCTGATTATGATGAGAATGAGTCTCTCACACCTGGTTGTAAAAAACACAATATTCAAACCCACAAAATAGATTACACCCAAATTTTCAATTGACTAGATTATGTTGTAGTCTACTGCAAATGCCATTGCATTTTGTTTTTGCTTAGTTCGTTTTGGTAATTTTTTTATGAAACAGCAGGATCCCTACTTAAGATTATGGACTGATCACCACATCGGATTTGGTAGTGTGAACCGGCGCTGAGAGTGTGTATTTTGTAGGCACTAGTTATACATTACACTAGAGTAAACTGTCTCATGGATTTTTGATTTCAATATTGATTCTATTGAAATGTAATATCTATGATGCTTTGATTGGAAGGCACTATTAAAGCCCTTTAAAATCTACACGCTTTGAGCCTTTCAGTGGTCATTTGCAGCATGATATTCGATGAATTGGAATTCGAAATGAAAGTAAAATTGCCATTATACACTGGATTGTGTCATTGTCTTATGACCAAAGCTTGATGAAATGCTTCATGATTGTTTAAATTTTGCTTGTACCCCTCAAAGTTTCATAGGAGGGTTCACTTTACCCCTGATGAGGAAAGTCAGAGGGCACACTGAATCTGATTACAAGAGATCCAGATGGATCTTGGCTTTGTTTGTTTGATTCATTAACCGTCCTATTAACAGCTATGGTCACTGTAAGGACGGCCTCCCATGTATGCGGTGTTGCGTGTATGTTGTGCGAGAGTGCGTTTTTTTTTGGGAGAGCTGCTGCGGTATATTCACTGTGGTGTCTCCTTTTTTTTATTGTATAGTGGAACTGTTGCCCTTTTTTATAGTGCTATAAATATCACGCACCGCTCGACCGAAGACAAACCACCAACACACCCCACCGGTCACATTGTAATGACAACAGGGCGAACAAGTCGTCCCACTCTTTGTATGCCGAGCGCTAAAGTGGAGCAGAAACTACCACTTTTATAGACTTTGGTGTGTCTACGGCCAGGGGACAGAACCCAGATCCTTCCTCACAGGGGCGAACGCTCAACTCATGGCCAGAAGTGAGGCGGGTGCCAAGGGAGGCATAAGGAAAGATAAAGTCAGTTAGGAAGAAGAGAAAAAGATAAGTATCCTAAATTTAGTCGCCTTTTACGATCATGCAATAGGGGCAGCAGGTTACAATTCTTACGCCCTACCTGGCGTCCACCAAAGAATGATCAATGTATGACAGATGAAAGAGGGATCTTTTCTCTGCTTTTCAAACCTAAAACTATCAAAATCCAAGATGGTGCGGGGAGGGTCGGCCATCTTGTTGACACCTTGGGATCTGTCCTAAAAATGCAAATAGGCAAAACTAGAAGAACTTACAGATAAAGTTTTGTGAACAATCCTTCAGCACTTTTTCTGAGAAATAGCTCGGTAACAAAATTGAAATGGCTGCCTGGGCAAACCAGAGTAAACAGTAAGGAAGACATTTTTCAGAGCGTTAAGATTTAACAAGTTTATTCTTCACCCAATTTGTCAAAAATACATTGGTAACATTCATATGTGAAAATATGTAAGCATTGCAATGCAACATATATCACCTCTACAAAGAAATTGTGAATTTACAAATGACTGGGAGTTGTAATAAACAAGAGGCCCAGAGGGCCTGTAATCGCTCACCTGGTTTGTAATGCCAAATAATTTTCTGAATACAGGTTCATTGTTTCTTTTCTAAAGGAATTTTAATATTAACCTCTAAATCCCCTATTGGGCCCCACCCCTCCTGCCCCCTGGGGGTCAGAGCCAAAATTTATACAAGTTCTGTTCCCCTTCCACAAAAGATGTTTCTGGCCAAATTTGGTTACAATCCATGCAGAACTCTATGAGAAGTAGCGATTTAAAGGATTGACCTCTATTTCCCCTATTGGGGGCCCACCTCTCCTACCCCCAGGGGATCAGAGCCAAAATTTTATACAAGTTCTGTTCCCCTTCCACAAAAGGATGTTTCTGGCCAAATTTGGTTACAATCCATGCAGAACTCTATGAGAAGTAGCGATTTAAAGGATTTACCTCTATTTCCCCTATTGGGCCCCACCTCTCCTACCCCCAGGGGATCAGAGCCAAAATTTATACAAGTTCTGTTCCTCTTTCCCCAAGGATGTTTGTGGCCAAATTTGGTTCCAATCCATGCAGAACTCTAGGACAAGTAGCGATTGATAGAATTTACCTCTATTTCCCCTATTGGGCCCCGCCCCTCCTGCCCCCTGAGGGTCCAGAGCCAAATTTTTTCTGTTCTCCTACCCCCCAAGGATGTTTGTGGCCAAATTTAGTTACAATCCATACAAAACTCTAGGACAATTAAGTAGCAATTTATAGAATTTACCTATAATTCCCCTATTGGGCCCCCGCCCCTCCTGCCCCCGGGGGGTCAGAGCCAAAATTTTTATACAAACTCAGTTCTTATTCTCCCAAGGATATTTCTGGCCAAATTTGGTTACATTCCATGCAGAACTCTATGACTAGTAGCGAATTAAAGGATTTACCTCTATTTTCCCTATTTGGGCCCCAACCCCTCCAGCCCCGGGGGGCCAGAGCCAAAATTTATACAAGTTCTGTTCCCCTTCCCCCAAGGATGTTTCTGGCCAAATTTGGTTACAATCCATGCAGAACTACTAGGACAAGTAGCGATTTATAGGATTTACCTCTATTACCCCTATTGGGCCCCCGCCCCTCCTGCCCCCTGGGGGTCAGAGCCAAAATTTTATACAAGTTCTGTTCCCCTTCACCTAAGGATGTTTGTGACCAAATTTGGTTACAATCCATGCAGAACTCTATGACTAGTAGCGATTTAAAGGAAATGTTGACGGACGGACGACGGACGGACGAACGGACGACGGACGGACGGACGGACGGACGACGGACGCCGCGCCATGACATAAGCTCACCGGCCCTTCGGGCCAGGTGAGCTAAAAATGCTCTCGGGCTATTAAATAAATTCTAACCAAGTTTGACTCATTTCCTTTGAAAATTGAGCAAACAATGCTTGGGGTCAGTCATGAAATTTTTTTAATAGTTATATGGTTACCAGTTTCAATGTTTATATCATACTGATATTTCTGACTACATTTGACTCATTTCCTATTACAAATGACAAAAGATGCTAAAAAATGGGTTTTCCCTATATATAATATAGTAAACTTAACTCCCTCCCCAGGGTCATATAATTCTATTTTTTTGTAAAGGACCTTAAGATCTATCTATGAAGAGTATTTTATTTTACCACATCTGTGAGAGAAGACGATGATTTTTGAAATTTTAGTCAATTAAACCCCTTTTGGCCCCTCCTACAGCCCCCTGTAGGGTGTGGGGACAATATAATTCACAAGTATGATTGGCCTTATGCCTTAGAAGATTTGTGAAAATTTTCGTTCAAATTGCTTCTGCGGACTATGAAGGAACACAATGCGATTATAATTGGTCACTTGAGACTTCGTCTAAAAACATATTGTAAATGGTGACTTTATAAAAAGATAATGAAATAGTTTTGGCTAAAACACATGAGAACATTCATGCACAATGTTGATGAAACGATAAAATGTTTAGTTGATACGATTATAAAATGGGAAAAAACCGTTCATATTTTGTTAACAACACGCCCAAGGGCCTAAACGGTCATCATCTGACTACCTTGACAATAGTTGTATAGGAAATTAGATAGTGTCATGGTTGCCATCGTCGATTTGGTATCTAAACAGAGATTTAACAACACTTGCTTGCTGGGGACCATGTCAGGATCATTTCATGCAAGTTTCAGCCAAATTCTCTGATAGAACTTAAGAAGTTAAAATGTGTTTTCAAGATGGCGGTCATCTTGAATTTCAGATCAACCCGACAAATACGAACACTTTGTCGGGACCATGTCAGGATCATTTCATGCAAGTTTTAGCCAAATCACACCGGTTTTGAACTGGAAAAGAAAAGAAAAATGTGTGTTTAGGATGGCGGCTGTGGCGGCCATCTTGGATTTTGGCGGCAAATTATAGAATTCCTCTTCATAGACTTTCTCTTCTTAAATTTGTTGTTATACATTCTTCTCTGCATGTATGTGGAATAAATTTGATGAAAGCGAATAGAACACAACTTCATTAGCACCTTTTAAAAAAAATGTACATCATATAATTCTGATGAAAAAGATCCAGCCTATTACAAATTTTGGTGACAGAAATACCCAAAATAAATAAAAAGTATTGTGAAGTTAAGACCATCGCAATCCAAAATATTGTATCTTTGGTAAATCCAAGTGTGAGAGTTTGTTTACATTATTTTTCCCAATATATTATGTGAAATGACAGTGTTTGATTGGTTTGGTGTTTTACGGCTATCGGAAACTAATTAAGGTTCGCATTTAACGGTCGAAACTTATATGGCACAAGCATTATTATCAGGATATAAAACAAGGGATTGCTATCTATAAGTTCAGGCTTAGTAATGGCAATGTAAAAAATAAAACTAATATTTGTTATATTGTTCGGTTTAAACTGCAGGCCATGTCAGACTCATATGGTTTATTTTTATGTCATTATCATCAAAGTACATCGTTACAATTTAAGGGTAACTTACAGCATATATCGGACTCGTAAATTGGTATTTTTATGAATACAAAAACCAATATTAGTGCATGACTATACGGTTAATCAAAGATACCCATTACACATTGGTTAAGTAAATAAAGGGTATTATATTGGAAGATTGCTGCCATTATATGACCTTTTTTTGGGCAACGGGGGGTGCAGTCTTTTGTTCATAATACGTTTTGGTTGACGTTCATTGATGTAGGCTTGTGCGTATGCCTGGCTTTGTTGCAGACATGATGGTCAGTTGTTTTGGTTACAGCAATTTGTGTTCCAGGCGGTAAAAGGAACCGTCTGGCAAAAGGGGGGATGAAACTGATCGGAGGATTCTTTGGTGGTGTGAAAATGAATCACGTCCTGTTTGTTATTGCTATGCGTCTGCTCTTTGTATGTTCTGTATGTCATAGTATATTGCTTATATATAGTGTCACAACTTGTATTGGCGAGGAATTTCATGCCTGTATATATCAATTCACTATTATTTTTCACATTATGATAACCACAAATTATCCCCGGCAACGAGGCTATGCCAACCAACTTTTATAATGCATAAACATTCAGGATGCTACGTTGCAGTATGAGCGGTTAAATCCATGTTTATTTGCAGGAGAAGTCTTTTAAATGAAAATGGTCAAATTGACCACTTTTGACCCCGCCCATCAGGCCCCCGGGGGTCAGCCCTATCATTTGCAAAATTTTGAATCCCCCACCTTACAAACGATGCCACCATTGCATTATTGGTGCTATCCCGATGCTCAGTTGCAGATAAGTCGTTTATTATTGAAAACAGCCAAATTGACCCGCCCTTCATTCAAGCCCCTGTGGGTCAGGCCCCATCATTTGTACAAATTTGAAATCCCCACCCTATATAATGTTGCTACCATTGCATTTATCGGGTGATATTCCCATGCTTAATTTCAGAGAAGTGTCGTTTATGGATAAATAGCCAAATTGACCCCGCCCTTCAGGCCCCCGGTTGGTCAGTCCCCTCATTAGAACAATTTTGAAATCCCCATCCTATTAAGGATGCTACCATTGCATTATGGGTGCTATCCCATGCTTAATTTCAGAGACCTCGTTTATGGATAATAGCCAAATTGACCCCGCACCTTCAGGCCCACGGGGGGTCAGCCAAATCATCTAGAACATGTTTCAATCACCATCCCATAAGGATGCTATCATTGCATTTTGGCTCAAGTTTTCAGGTCAGTTCGTTTATATGGAAAAATTGCCCAATTGACCCCCTTTATTTGTTTGATTTAAATTAACGTCCTCATTAACATGCTTTGGTCATGTAAAGTTGGTTGATATGTTGTGCGAGGTGCGTGTTTTGGGAGATTGCGGTTATATTCGTGTTGTTGTCCTTCTTGTATAGTGGATACTGGTTTCCCTTTTTATAGTGCTTATCACTTAAGCATGCCGCCGATGCCACCAGAGCCAATAACAAAACACACCCTAGTCATCACATTATTACCCCTCCCGATGATGGTTTTCATGCCATCATGAATATTCATGAATATTCATGAATGATTTATGTACTTTCATCAAATGACCCTCATCAACTCTTCAATTCATAATGTTTAATGAATCCATGAAACATATTAATGATTGTTCATGATCAATGCATCAAGAATTTTCATGGAAGTTTCATGCATGACTGACTATTCATTAAAATTCTTCAAAATGAATGAGGATGTTTCATTTATTTTTTAAGAATCTTAATGAATATCAGTTGTTATGCAATAAAACTTCAGGAATGATTCATGACCTGCTATTTCATTAATTTTGATGAATTTTAATGAAATATCCACTGAAGTAACATGACCAGATGAGTCAAGTGACTTCTATATACATTTACCGCCAAAACAGTCACAATCCAAAATTGCTGCCTGTATCTGATGGCGTGTGGACGGCGGATAACATACATCTTTAAATGGAAGTTTTGGCAAATTAGTGAAACTGGATTATATTCATTACTGGATTTCTTTTAGCGCAGATGAACACTTTTCAAACAAGTTTTTATATTATCTGCAGTTCTTTTTAACATGAAATTGTTGCAAAACTTAATATTGCTATTAGTAATGATGCATATATATTGGTTTGTGAAATTTTGTCAATTTTGCCTGATTATGATGAGAATGAGTCTCTCCACCTGGTAAAAAACAAATTCAAACCCACAAAATAGATTACACCCAAATTTCAATTGACTAGATTATGTTGTAGTCTACTGCAATGCCATTGCATTTTGTTTTGCTTAGTTCGTTTTGGTATTTTTTTATGAACAGCCAGGATCCCTACTTAAGATTATGGACTGATCACCACATCGGATTTGGTAGTGTGACCGAGTGTGTATTTTGTAGGCACTAGTTATACATACACTAGAGTAACTGTCTCATGGATTTTTGATTTCAATATTGATTCTATTGAAATGTAATATTTATGATGCTTTGCATTGGAGAGCACTATTAAAGCCCTTTATAATCTACAAGCTTTGAGCCTTTCAGTGTCATTTGCCGCAGCATGATATTCGATGAATTGGAATTCGAAATGAAAGTAAAATTGCCATTATACAACTGGATGTGTGTCATTGTCTTATGACCAAAGCTTGATGAAATGCTTCATGATTGTTTAAATTTTGCTTGTACCCCTCAAAGTTTCATAAGGAGGGTTCACTTTTACCCCTGATGAGGAAAGTCAGAGGGGCACACTGAATCTGATTACAAGAGATCCCAGATGGATCTTGGCTTTGTTTGTTTGATTCATTAACGTCCTATTAACAGCTATGGTCATGTGAAGGGACGGCCTCCCATGTATGCGGTGTTGCGTGTATGTTGTGCGAGCGGTGCGTTTTATTTGGGAGACCTGCGGTATATTCATGTGGGGTGTTATCCTTGTATAGTGGAACTGTTGCCCTTTTTATAGTGCTATCATGCACTGCCGCCGAAGACACCAAACCAAACACACCCCACCAACCGGTCACATAGTAATGACAACAGGTGGAACCAGTCGTCCCACTCTTTGTATGCCGAGCGCTATGCAAGGGAGCAGAAACTCTACCACTTTTATAGAACTTTGGTGTGATCTCGGCCCAGGGGACAGAACCCAAGATCCTTCCTAACACAGGGCGACGAATCGCTCAACTACATTGGCCAGAAGTGAGGCGGTGGCCAAGGGAGGCATTTAAGGAAAGATTAAAGTCATGTGAGGAAGAAGAGAATATGATAAGATCCTAAATTTTAGTCGCCTTTTACGATCATGCAAATAGGGGGCAGCAGGTAAAATTCTTTACGCCCTACCTGGGAGTACCACCACAAGAATGATCAATGTTATGGACAGATGAAAAGAGGGATCTTTTCTCTGCCTTTTCAAACCTAAAAAACTATCAAAATCCAAGTAGGTGGCCGGTCGGACCATCTTGTTGACTTGATCGGTTCCTAAAATTGCACCACATAGGCAAAACTAGAAAGACTCTACCAGATATAAAGTTTGTGAACAATCCTTCAGCAACTTTCCCAACCCCCCCGAGAAATAGCGGTAATCAAAATTGATAATGGCTGTCCTGGCAAAAAACAGAGTAAACAGGTAAGGATGACATTCAGAGCGTTAAGAAATTTAACCAAGTTTATTCTTCACATTTGTCAAAAAATACATTGGTAACATTCATATGTGAAAATATGGATGCTTTGCAATTGGCACAAATATATCACTCTACAAAGAAATTTGAATTTACAAAATGGAGACTGGAGTGTTAAAACAAGAGGCCCAGGAGGGCTGTATCGCTCACGCTGGTTTGTTTAATGCCAAATAATTTTCTGAATACAGGTTCATTGTTTCTTTCTAAAGGAATTTTAATATTAACCTCTAAATCCCCTTATTGGGCCCCACCCCTCCTGCCCCCTGGGGTGTCAGAGCCAAAATTTATACAAGTTCTGTTCCCCTTCCACAAAAGTTGTTTCTGGCCAAATTTGGTTACAATCCATGGCAGAACTCTATGAGAAGTAGCGATTTTTAAAGGATTGACCTCTATTTCCCCTATTGGGGCCCACCTCTCCTACCCCCAGGGGGATCAGAGCCAAAATTTTATAACAAGTTCTGTTCCCCTTCCAACAAAGGATACTCCTGTTTCTGGCCAAATTTGGTTACAATCCATGCAGAAACTCTATGAGAAGTAGCGATTTAAAGGATTGACCTACTATTTCCCCTATTGGGGCCCCAACCTCTCCTACCCCCAGGGGATCTGAGCCAAAAATTTATACAAGTTCTGTTCCTCTTTCCCCAAGGATGTTTGTGGCCAAATTTGGTTCCAATCCATGCAGAAACTCTAGGACAAGTAGCGCGATTGATAGGAATTTACCTCTATTTCCCCTATTGGGCCCCGCCCCTCCTGCCCCCTGAGGGTCAGAGCAAAAATTTTTTCTGTTCTCCTACCCCCAAGGATGTTTGTGGCCAAATTTTAGTTACAATCCATACAAAACTCTAGGACAATTAAGTAGCAATTTATAGAATTTACCTATAATTCCCCTAATTGGGCCCCGCCCCTCCTGCCCCCGGGGGGTCAGAGCCAAAATTTATACAAACTCAGTTCTTATTCTCCCAAGGATATTTTTGGCCAAAATTGGTTACATTCCATGCAGAAACTCTATGACTAGTAGCGAATTAAAAGGATTTACCTCTATTTTCCCTATTGGGCCCCACCCCTCCAGCCCCGGGGGGCCAGAGCCAAAATTTATACAAGTTCTGTTCCCTTCCCCCAAGGATGTTTTGGCCAAATTTGGTTACAAATCCATGCAGAAACTCTATGGACAAGTAGCGGATTTATAGGATTTACCCTCTATTACCCCTATTGGGCCCGGCCCCTCTGCCCCCTGGGGGTCAGAGCCAAAATTTATACAAGTTCTGTTTTCCCTTCCCCCAAGGATGTTTCTGGCCAAATTTGGTTACAAATCCATGCAGAACTCTATGGACTAGTAGCGATTTAAAGGAAATGTTGACGGACGGACGACGGACGACGGGACGGACGGACGGACGGACGACGGACGCCGCGCCATGACATAAGCTCACCGGCCCTTCGGGCCAGGTGAGCTAAAAATGCTCTCGGGCTATTAAATAAATTCTAACCAAGTTTGACTCATTTCCTTTGAAAATTGAGCAAACAATAGCTTGGGGTCAGTCATGAAATTTTTTTAATAGTTATATGGTTACCAGTTTCAATGTTTATATCATACTGATATTTCTGACTTACATTTGGACTCATTTCCTATTACAAATGACAAAGATGCTAAAAAATGGGGTTTTCCCTATATATAATATAGTAAAACTTAACTCCCTCCCCAGGGTCATATAATTCTAATTTTTTTGTAAAGGACCTTAAGATATATCTATGAAGAGTATTTTATTTTACCACATCTGTGAGAGAAGACGATGATTTTTGAAATTTTAGTCAATTAAACCCCTTTTGGCCCCTCCTACAGCCCCTGTAGGGTGTGGGGACAATATAATTCACAAGTATGATTGGCCTTATGCCTTAGTTAGATTTGTGAAAATTTTCGTTCAAATTGCTGCTGCGGACTATGAAGGACACAATGCGATTTATAATTGGTCACTTTGAGACTTCGTCTAAAAACATATTGTAAATGGTGACTTTATAAAAAGATAATGAAATAGTTTTGGCTAAAACACATGAGAACATTCATGCACAATGTTGATGAAACGATTAAATGTTTAGTTGATACGATTATAAAATGGGAAACCGTTCATATTTTGTTAAACAACACGCCCAATGGGCCTAAACGGTCATATCTGACTACCTTGACAATAGTTGTATAGGAAAATTAGATAGTGTCATGGTTGCCATCGTCGATTTGGTATCAAACAGAGATTTAACAAAACTTGCTGGGGACCATGTCAGGATCATTTCATGCAAGTTTCAGCCAAATTCTCTGATAGAACTTAAGAAGTTTAAAATGTGTTTTCAAGATGGCGGTCATCTTGAATTTCAGATCAACCCGACAAAATACGAAAACTTTGTCGGGGACCATGTCAGGATCATTTCATGCAAGTTTTAGCCAAATCACACCGGTTGAACTGGAAAAGAAAAGAAAAAATGTGTGTTTTTAGGATGGCGGCTGTGGCGGCCATCTTGGATTTTGGCGGCAATTATAGAATTCCTCTTCATAGACTTTTCTCTTCTTAAATTTGTTGTTTATACATTCTTCTCTGCATGTATGTGGAATAAATTTGATGAAGCGAATAGATCACCAACTTCATTAGCACCTTTTAAAAAAATGTACATCATATAATTCTGATGAAAAAAGATCCAGCCTATTACAAATTTTGGTGACAGAAATACCCAAAATAAAATAAAAAGTATTGTGAAGTTAAGACATCGCACAAATTGTATCTTTGGTCATCAGTGTGAGAGTATGTATCATATTTTTCCCAATATAATATGTGAAATGACAGTTTGTTTGTTTTGAGTTTTACGGCCTATCGACAACTAAGGTCATTTTCGGCCGAACTAAATAGGCACGCATTAATATCAGGATATAAACAAGGATTGTATCTAAAAGATCAGGATAAAGAAAAGGCAAGTAAAAACTAAACAATATTGTTAATGTTGGTTTAACAAGAGGCCCTGTCGCTCATCTGGTTTATTTTTATTCATTATCACAAAGACTCTTACAATAAGAAACATCAGCAAAATCGACTCTTAAAATTGGTTTAATTTTGAATCACAACCATATAGTGATGCTATAGGTATCAAAGCTACCCAATACATAGGGTTCAGAAATAAAGTGAATTATATGAATGATAGCAGCCTAAATGACCTTTTTTGGGCCGGGGGGTCATACAATTTCCAAATCCTATAAGGATGCTACTCATTGCATTATGAATGCTCTTCCATGCTTAGTTGCAGACAAGAAGTCGTTTATATGGTAACAGCCAAATTGAAACCCTTCTGACCCCGCCCCTCAGGCACCCGGGGGTCAGCCCCCATCATTTGCAAAATTTTGAATCCCCATCCAATACGGATGCTACAGTTGCAGTATGAGGGGTAATCCAATAGTTTAGTTGCAGAGAAGTCTTTTAAATGGAAATGGTCAAATTGACCACTTTTGATCCCCGCCCATCAGGCCCCCGGGGGTCAGCCCTATCATTTGCAAAATTTTGAATCCCCACCTTACAACGATGCCACCATTGCATTATTGGTGCTATCCCATGCTCAGTTGCAAGATAAGTCGTTTATATTGAAACAGCCAAATTGGACCCCCGCCCTTCATCAAGCCCCCTGTGGGGTCAGCCCCATTACAATTTGTACAAATTTGAATCCCCACCCTATAATGATGCTACCATTGCATTATGGGTGATATCCCATGCTTAATTTCAGAGAAGTCGTTTATGGAAAATAGCCAAATTGACCCCGCCCTTCAGGCCCCCGGTTGGTCAGTCCCATCATTAGAAACAATTTTGAATCCCCATCCTATAAGGATGCTACCATTGCATTATGGGTGCTATCCCATGCTTAATTTCAGAGACCTCGTTTATGGAAATAGCCATAATTGACCCCGCCCTCAGGGCCCCACGGGGGGTCAGCCCCATCATTAGAAACAATTTTCAATCCCCATCCTATAAGGATGCTATCATTGCATTATGGCTCAGTTTCAGGTCAGTCGTTTATATGGAAATAGCCAAATTGACCCTTTCTTTGTTTGATTAATTTAAACGTCCTATTAACAGCTATGGTCCATGTAAGTTGCGTGTATGTTGTGCGAGGTGCGTTGTTTTGGGAGATTTGCGGTATCTTCGTGTTGCTGTCTTCTTGTATAGTGGAACTGTTGCCCTTTTTATAGTGCTTTATATCACTTAGCATGCCGCCGAAGCCACCAAGCAAACACAAACCCACCCAGTCACATTATACCCCTCCGAGATGGTTTTCATGCCATCATGAATATTCATGAATATTCATGAATGATTTATGTACTTTCATCAAATGACCCTCATCAACTCTTCATTCATAAAGTTTAATGAATCCATGAAAAACATTAATGATTGTTCTTGATCAATGCATCAAGAATTTTCCATGAAGTTTCATTGCATGACTGATATTCATTAAAATTCTTCAAAATGAATGAGGATGTTTCATTTAGTTTTTAAGAATCTTAATGAATATCAGTTATGCATAAACTTCAGGATGATTCATGACCTGCTATTTCATTAATTTTGATGAATTTTAATGAATATCCACTGAAGTCACATGACCAGATGAGTCAAGTGACTTCTATATACATTTCCCGCCAAAACAGTCACAATCCAAAATTGCTGCTGTATCTGATGGCGTGTGGACGGGGAAACATTCATCTTTAAATGGAAGTTTTGGCAAATTAGTGAACGGATTATATCATTTACTGGATTTCTTTTAGCGCAGATGAACACTTTTCAACAAGTTTTTTTTATTTATCTGCAGTTCTTTTTAACATGAAATTGTTGCAAAACTAATATTGCTATAGTAATGATGCATATATATTGGTTTGTGAAATTTTGTCAATTTTGCCTGATTATGATGAGAATGAGTCTCTCCACCTGGTAATAAAACACAAATTCAAACCCACAAAATAGATTACACCCAAATTTCAATTGACTAGATTATGTTGTAGTCTACTGCAATGCCATTGCATTTTGTTTTGCTTAGTTCGTTTTTGGTAATTTTTTTATGAACAGCCAGGATCCCTACTTAAGATTATGGACTGATCACCACATCGGATTTGGTAGTAGTGTGACCGAGTGTGTATTTTGTAGGCACTAGTTATACATACACTAGAGTAACTGTCTCATGGATTTTTGATTTCAATATTGATTCTATTGAAATGTAATATTTATGATGCTTTGATTGGAAGCACTATTAAAGCCCTTTAAAATCTACAGCTTGAGCCTTTCAGTGTCATTTGCAGCATGATATTCGATGAATTGGAATTCGAAATGAAAGTAAAATTGCCATTATACACTGGATTGTGTCATTGTCTTATGAACCAAAGCTTGATGAAATGCTTCATGATTGTTTAAATTTTGCTTGTACCCCTCAAAAGTTTCATAGGAGGGTTCACTTTACCCCTGATGAGGAAAGTCAGAGGGCACACTGAATCTGATTACAAGAGATCCCAGATGGATCTTGGCTTTGTTTGTTTGATTCATTAACGTCCTATTAACAGCTATGGTCATGTAAGGACGGCCTCCCATGTATGCGGTGTTGCGTGTATGTTGTGCGAGGTGCGTTTTTTTTGGGAGACTGCGGTATATTCATGTGGTGTCTCCTTGTATAGTGGAACTGTTGCCCTTTTTATAGTGCTATATCACTGCCGCCGAAGACACCAACCAACACACCCCACCCGGTCCACATTGTAATGACAACAGGCGAACCAGGTCGTCCCACTCTTTGTATGCCGAGCGCTAAGCAGGAGCAGAAAAAACTACCACTTTTATAGACTTTGGTGTGTCTCGGCCAGGGGACAGAACCCAGATCCTTCCTCACAGGGGGCGAAACGCTCAACTCATGGCCAGAAGTGAGGCGGTGCCAAGGGAGGCATAAGGAAAGATAAAGTCAGTTAGGAAGAAGAGAAAAGATAAGATCCTAAATTTAGTCGCCTTTTACGATCATGCAATAGGGGCAGCAGGTACAATTCTTTACGCCCTACCTGGCGTCCACCAAAGAATGATCAATGTATGACAGATGAAAGAGGGATCTTTTCTCTGCTTTTCAAACCTAAAAACTATCAAAATCCAAGATGGTGGCCGGTCGGCCATCTTGTTGACTGATCTGTCCTAAAAATGCAATAGGCAAAACTAGAAGAACTTAAAGATAAAGTTTGTGAACAATCCCTTCAGTACTTTCTGAGAAAATAGCGGGTAACAAAATTGAAATGGCTGCCTGGCAAACCAGAGTAAACAGTAAGGAAGACATTCAGAGCGTTAAGATTTAACAAGTTTATTCTTCACATTTGTCAAAAATACATTGGGTAACATTCATATGTGAAAATATGTAAGCATTGCAATTTGCAACATATATCACTCTACAAAGAAATTGAATTTACAAATGACTGGGAGTGTGCCGAGTGTTAAAACAAGAGGCCCAGAGGGCCTGTATCGCTCTCACCTGGTTTGTAATGCCAAATAATTTTCTGAATACAGGTTCATTGTTTCTTTTCTAAAGGAATTTTAATATTAACCATCTAAATCCCCTATTGGGCCCCACCCCTCCTGCCCCCCTGGGGGTCAGAGCCAAAATTTATACAAGTTCTGTTCCCCTTCCACAAAGGATGTTTCTGGCCAAATTTGGTTACAATCCATGCAGAACTCTATGAGAAGTAGCGATTTAAAGGATTGACCTCTATTTCCCCTATTGGGGCCCACCTCTCCTACCCCCAGGGGATCAGAGCCAAAATTTTTATACAAGTTCTGTTCCCCTTCCACAAAGGATGTTTCTGGCCAAATTTGGTTACAATCCATGCAGAAACTCTATGAGAAGTAGCGATTTAAAGGATTGACCTATATTTCCCCTATTGGGGCCCACCTCTCCTACCCCCAGGGGATCAGAGCCAAAATTTATACAAGTTCTGTTCCTCTTTCCCCAAGGAATGTTGTGGCCAAATTTGGTTCCAATCCATGCAGAACTCTAGGACAAGTAGCGATTGATAGAATTTACCTCTATTTCCCTATTGGGCCCCGCCCCTCCTGCCCCCTGAGGGTCAGAGCCAAAATTTATACAAGTTCTGTTCTCCTACCCCCAAGGATGTTTGTGGCCAAATTTAGTTACAATCCATACAAAACTCTAGGACAATTAAGTAGCAATTTATAGAATTTACCTATAATTCCCCTATTGGGCCCCGCCCCTCCTGCCCCCGGGGGGTCAGAGCCAAAATTTATACAAACTCAGTTCTTATTCTCCCAAGGATATTTCTGGCCAAATTTGGTTACATTCCATGCAGAACTCTATGACTAGTAGCGAATTAAAGGATAACCTCTATTTTCCCTATTGGGCCCCACCCTCCAGCCCGGGGGGCCAGAGCCAAAAATTTATACAAGTTCTGTTCCCCTTCCCCCAAGGATGTTTCTGGCCAAATTTGGTTACAAATCCATGCAGAACTCTAGGACAAGTAGCGATTTATAGGATTTACCTCTATTACCCCTATTGGGCCCCGCCCCTCCTGCCCCCTGGGGGTCAGAGCCAAAAATTTATACAAGTTCTGTTCCCCTTCCCCCAAGGATGTTTCTGGCCAAATTTGGTTACAATCCATGCAGAACTCTATGACTAGTAGCGATTTAAAGGAAATGTTGACGGACGGACGACGGACGACGGACGGACGGACGGACGGACGACGGACGCCGCGCCATGACATAAGCTCACCGGCCCTTCGGGCCAGGTGAGCTAAAAATGCTCTCGGGCTATTAAATAAATTCTAACCAAGTTTGACTCATTTCCTTTGAAAATTGAGCAAACAATGCTTGGGGTCAGTCATGAAATTTTTTTAATAGTTATATGGTTACCAGTTTCAATGTTTATATCATACTGATATTTCTGACTACATTTGACTCATTTCCTATTACAAATGACAAAAGATGCTAAAAAATGGGTTTTCCCTATATATAATATAGTAAACTTAACTCCCTCCCCAGGGTCATATAATTCTAATTTTTTTGTAAAGGACCTTAAGATCTATCTATGAAGAGTATTTTATTTTACACAATCTGTGAGAGAAGACGATGATTTTTGAAATTTTAGTCAATTAAACCCCTTTTGGCCCCTCCTACAGCCCCCTGTAGGGTGTGGGGACAATATAATTCACAAGTATGATTGGCCTTATGCCTTAGAAGATTTGTGAAAATTTCGTTCAAATTGCTTCTGCGGACTATGAAGGACACAATGCGATTATAATTGGTCACTTGAGACTTCGTCTAAAAACATATTGTAAATGGTGACTTTATAAAAAGATAATGAAATAGTTTTGGCTAAAACACATGAGAACATTCATGCACAATGTTGATGAAACGATAAAATGTTTAGTTGATACGATTATAAAATGGGAAACCGTTCATATTTTTGTTAACAACACGCCCAAGGGCCTAAACGGTCATCTGACTACCTTGACAATAGTTGTATAGGAAATTAGATAGTGTCATGGTTGCCATCGTCGATTTGGTATCAAACAGAGATTTAACAACACTTGCTGGGGACCATGTCAGGATCATTTCATGCAAGTTTCAGCCAAATTCTCTGATAGAACTTAAGAAGTTAAAAATGTGTTTTCAAGATGGCGGTCATCTTGAATTTCAGATCAACCCGACAAATACGAACACTTTGTCGGGACCATGTCAGGATCATTTCATGCAAGTTTTAGCCAAATCACACCGGTTGAACTGGAAAAGAAAAGAGAAAAATGTGTGTTAAGGATGGCGGCTGTGGCGGCCATCTTGGATTTTGGCGGCAATTATAGAATTCCTCTTCATAGACTTTCTCTTCTTAAATTTGTTGTTATACATTCTTCTCTGCATGTATGTGGAATAAATTTGATGAAGCGAATAGATCACCAACTTCATTAGCACCTTTTAAAAAATGTACATCATATAATTCTGATGAAAAAGATCCAGCCTATTACAAATTTTGGTGACAGAAATACCAAAATAAAATAAAAAAGTATTGTGAAGTTAGAGACATCGCACAAATTGTATCTTTGGTCATCAGTGTGAGAGTATGTATCATATTTTTCCCAATATAATATGTGAATGACAGTTTTGTTTGTTTTGAGTTTTACGGCCTATCGACAACTAAGGTCATTTACGGCCGAACTAAAAGGCACGCATTAATATCAGGATATAAACAAGGATTGTATCTAAAAGATCAGGATAAGAAAAGGCAAGTAAAAACTAAACAATATTGTTAATGTTGGTTTAACAAGAGGCCCTGTCGCTCATCTGGTTTATTTTTATTCATTATCACAAAGACTCTTACAATAAGAAACATCAGCAAAATCGACTCCAAAAATTGGTTTAATTTTGAATCACAACCATATAGTGATGCTATAGGTATCAAAGCTACCCAATACATAGGTTCAGAAATAAAGTGAATTATATGAAGATAGCAGCCTAAATGACCTTTTTTGGGCCCGGGGGGTCATACAATTTCAAATCCTATAAGGATGCTATCATTGCATTTATGAATGCTCTTCCATGCTTAGTTGCAGACAAGAAGTCGTTTATATGGTAACAGCCAAATTGAACCCTTCTGACCCCGCCCCTCAGGCACCCGGGGGTCAGCCCCATCATTTGCAAAATTTTGAATCCCCATCCAATACGGATGCTACCGTTGCAGTATGAGGGTAATCCAATGTTTAGTTGCAGAGAAGTCTTTTAAATAGAAATGGTCAAATTGACCACTTTTGACCCCGCCCATCAGGCCCCCGGGGGTCAGCCCTATCATTTGCAAAATTTTGAATCCCCACCTTACAACGATGCCACCATTGCATTATTGGTGCTATCCCATGCTCAGTTGCAGATAAGTCGTTTATATTGAAACAGCCAAATTGACCCCGCCCTTCATCAAGCCCCCTGTGGGTCAGCCCCATCATTTGTACAAATTTGAATCCCCACCCTATAATGATGCTACCATTGCATTATGGGTGATATCCCATGCTTAATTTCAGAGAAGTCGTTTATGGAAATAGCCAAATTGACCCCGCCCTTCAGGCCCCCGGTTGGTCAGTCCCATCATTAGAACAATTTTGAATCCCCATCCTATAAGGATGCTACCATTGCATTATGGGTGCTATCCCATGCTTAATTTCAGAGACCTCGTTTATGGAAATAGCCAAATTGACCCCGCCCCTCAGGCCCCCGGGGGGTCAGCCCCATCATTAGAACAATTTTCAATCCCCATCCTATAAGGATGCTATCATTGCATTATGGCTCAGTTTCAGGTCAGTCGTTTATATGGAAATAGCCAAATTGACCCTTTCTTTGTTTGATTAATTAACGTCCTATTAACAGCTATGGTCATGTAAGTTGCGTGTATGTTGTGCGAGGTGCGTGTTTTGGGAGATTGCGGTATCTTCGTGTTGTGTCTTCTTGTATAGTGGAACTGTTGCCCTTTTTATAGTGCTATATCACTTAAGCATGCCGCCGAAGCCACCAAGCAACACAACCCACCCAGTCACATTATACCCCTCCGAGATGGTTTTCATGCCATCATGAATATTCATGAATATTCATGAATGATTTATGTACTTTCATCAAATGACCCCTCATCAACTCTTCATTCATAAAGTTTAATGAATCCATGAAACATTAATGATTGTTCATGATCAATGCATCAAGAATTTTCCATGAAGTTTCATGCATGACTGATATTCATTAAAATTCTTCAAAATGAATGAGGATGTTTCATTTATTTTTAAGAATCTTAATGAATATCAGTTATGCATAAAACTTCAGGAATGATTCATGACCTGCTATTTCATTAATTTTGATGAATTTTAATGAATATCCACTGAAGTCACATGACCAGATGAGTCAAGTGACTTCTATATACATTTCCCGCCAAAACAGTCACAATCCAAAATTGCTGCTGTATCTGATGGCGTGTGGACGGGGAAACATTCATCTTTAAATGGAAGTTTTGGCAAATTAGTGAACGGATTATATCATTACTGGATTTCTTTTAGCGCAGCATGATGAACACTTTTCAACAAGTTTTTATTTATCTGCAGTTCTTTTTAACATGAAATTGTTGCAAACTAATATTGCTATAGTAATGATGCATATATATTGGTTTGTGAAATTTTGTCAATTTTGCCTGATTATGATGAGAATGAGTCTCTCCACCTGGTAAAACACAAATTCAAACCCACAAAATAGATTACACCCAAATTTCAATTGACTAGATTATGTTGTAGTCTACTGCAATGCCATTGCATTTTGTTTTGCTTAGTTCGTTTTGGTAATTTTTTTATGAACAGCCAGGATCCCTACTTAAGATTATGGACTGATCACCACATCGGATTTGGTAGTGTGACCGAGTGTGTATTTTGTAGGCACTAGTTATACATACACTAGAGTAACTGTCTCATGGATTTTTGATTTCAATATTGATTCTATTGAAATGTAATATTTATGATGCTTTGATTGGAAGCACTATTAAAGCCCTTTAAAATCTACAGCTTTGAGCCTTTCAGTGTCATTTGCAGCATGATATTCGATGAATTGGAATTCGAAATGAAAGTAAAATTGCCATTATACACTGGATTGTGTCATTGTCTTATGACCAAAGCTTGATGAAATGCTTCATGATTGTTTAAATTTTGCTTGTACCCCTCAAAGTTTCATAGGAGGGTTCACTTTACCCCTGATGAGGAAAGTCAGAGGGCACACTGAATCTGATTACAAGAGATCCCAGATGGATCTTGGCTTTGTTTGTTTGATTCATTAACGTCCTATTAACAGCTATGGTCATGTAAGGACGGCCTCCCATGTATGCGGTGTTGCGTGTATGTTGTGCGAGGTGCGTTTTTTTGGGAGACTGCGGTATATTCATGTTGTGTCTCCTTGTATAGTGGAACTGTTGCCCTTTTTATAGTGCTATATCACTGCCGCCGAAGACACCAACCAACACACCCCACCCGGTCACATTGTAATGACAACAGGCGAACCAGTCGTCCCACTCTTTGTATGCCGAGCGCTAAGCAGGAGCAGAAACTACCACTTTTATAAACTTTGGTGTGTCTCGGCCAGGGGACAGAACCCAGAGCCTTCCTCACAAGGGCGATCGCTCAACTCATGGCCAGAAGTGAGGCGGTGCCAAGGGAGGCATAAGGAAAGATAAAGTCAGTTAGGAAGAAGAGAAAAGATAAGATCCTAAATTTAGTCGCCTTTTACGATCATGCAATAGGGGCAGCAGGTACAATTCTTACGCCCTACCTGGCGTCCACCAAAGAATGATCAATGTATGACAGATGAAAGAGGGATCTTTTCTCTGCTTTTCAAACCTAAAACTATCAAAATCCAAGATGGTGGCCGGTCGGCCATCTTGTTGACTGATCTGTCCTAAAATGCAATAGGCAAAACTAGAAGAACTTACAGATAAAGTTTGTGAACAATCCCTTCAGTACTTTCTGAGAAATAGCGGTAACAAAATTGAAATGGCTGCCTGGCAAACCAGAGTAAACAGTAAGGAAGACATTCAGAGCGTTAAGATTTAACAAGTTTATTCTTCACATTTGTCAAAAATACATTGGTAACATTCATATGTGAAAATATGTAAGCATTGCAATGCAACATATATCACTCTACAAAGAAATTGAATTTACAAATGACTGGAGTGTAAAACAAGAGGCCCAGAGGGCCTGTATCGCTCACCTGGTTTGTAATGCCAAATAATTTTCTGAATACAGGTTCATTGTTTCTTTTCTAAAGGAATTTTAATATTAACCTCTAAATCCCTATTGGGCCCCACCCCTCCTGCCCCCTGGGGGTCAGAGCCAAAATTTATACAAGTTCTGTTCCCCTTCCACAAAGGATGTTTCTGGCCAAATTTGGTTACAATCCATGCAGAACTCTATGAGAAGTAGCGATTTAAAGGATTTACCTCTATTTCCCCTATTGGGCCCCACCTCTCCTACCCCCAGGGGATCAGAGCCAAAATTTATACAAGTTCTGTTCCCCTTCCACAAAGGATGTTTCTGGCCAAATTTGGTTACAATCCATGCAGAACTCTATGAGAAGTAGCGATTTAAAGGATTGACCTATATTTCCCCTATTGGGGCCCACCTCTCCTACCCCCAGGGGATCAGAGCCAAAATTTATACAAGTTCTGTTCCTCTTTCCCCAAGGATGTTTGTGGCCAAATTTGGTTCCAATCCATGCAGAACTCTAGGACAAGTAGCGATTGATAGAATTTACCTCTATTTCCCCTATTGGGCCCCGCCCCTCCTGCCCCCTGAGGGTCAGAGCCAAAATTTATACAAGTTCTGTTCTCCTACCCCCAAGGATGTTTGTGGCCAAATTTAGTTACAATCCATACAAAACTCTAGGACAATTAAGTAGCAATTTATAGAATTTACCTATAATTCCCCTATTGGGCCCCGCCCCTCCTGCCCCCGGGGGGTCAGAGCCAAAATTTATACAAACTCAGTTCTTATTCTCCCAAGGATATTTCTGGCCAAATTTGGTTACATTCCATGCAGAACTCTATGACTAGTAGCGAATTAAAGGATTTACCTCTATTTTCCCTATTGGGCCCCACCCCTCCAGCCCCGGGGGGCCAGAGCCAAAATTTATACAAGTTCTGTTCCCCTTCCCCCAAGGATGTTTCAGGCCAAATTTGGTTACAATCCATGCAGAACTCTAGGACTAGTAGCGATTTATAGGATTTACCTCTATTTCCCCTATTGGGCCCCTGCCCCTCCTGCCCCCAGGGGGGTCAGAGCCAAAATTTATACAAGTTCTGTTCCCCTTCCCCCAAGGATGTTTGTTGCAAAATTTGGTTACAATCCATGTAGAACTCTATGACTAGTAGCGATTTTAAAGGATTTACCTCTATTTCCCCTATTTCCGGGGGCCCCGCCCTCCTGCCCCCGGGGGGTTTTATACAAGTTCTGTTCCCCTTCCCCCAAGGATGTTTGTGGCCAAATTTGGTTACAATCCATGTAGAACTCTATGACTAGTAGCGATTTAAAGGATTTACCTCTATTTCCCCTATTGGGGCCCCGCCCCCTCCTGCCCCCAGGGGGGTCAGAGCCAAAATTTATACAAGTTCTGTTCCCCTTCCCCCAAGGATGTTTGTGGCCAAATTTGTTACATTCCATTCGTGAGATTCTCTATGACAAGTAGCGATTTAAAGGATTTACCTCTATATTTCCCCTATTGGGCCCCCGCCCCTCCCTGCCCCCGGGGGACCAGAAGGATCAAAATTTTATACAATTTCTGTTCCCCTATCCCCCAAGGATGTTTGTGGCTCTTTTTTGGTTACAATCCATGTAGAACTCTATGACAAGTAGCGATTTAAAGGATTTACCTATAATTTCCCCTATTGGGTCCCGCCCCTCCTGCCCCCGGGGGTGTCAGAGCCAAAATTTATACAAGTTCTGTTCCCCCCCTCCCCCGAAGGATGTTTGTGGCCAAATTTGGTTACAAATCCATGCAGAACTCTATGACTAGTAGCGATTTAAAGGAAATGTTGACGGACAGACGGACGGACGGACGACGGACGCGAGGCGCGCCATGACATAAGCTCATCCGGCCCTTCGGGCCAGGTGAGCTAAAAATGATATTTTAGAAAGAACTGGTTTACAGACATTTACTGCCATGCCAGGGACCATTTCTTTCTGATACTTACCTGTGATCACTTTTATTGTGAGTTATCTCATTTGTAGTACTAGTTGTACATATGTTATGTTAGAAATTTAAACATCATGCATTTTATCTGTTGCAAACATCACGGTTTTGTTACAGAATTAATATCAACTATGAAACAACTACAAAAAACAACAATTGCCAGCAGCATTAATTACAGTTCAATGTTCAGTGACTGTTCTTTTAATTGTATCACAACCTTAACTTGTATTGTATATGTGGAAAATTGTGTGTAAACAAACTCCAGTCCAAGAATGGATCTGAATAAAGTGTTTCTAGGATATGACAAGTGGTATGAGCTTTATGCTACCCAGGGCCACTTGAAAAAAATATTGGTCATCTTGATGTAAATTTGATACCAGGGATGTCAGTAGGGAAGAATCTGCAATGAGAATATATGTGTCTATTAAAGTACACTTAAAAAACAGCAAATATCAATGCAAACTTAAAACTTGAAACGGGTGGTTAGGGTTTACCAAACAATTTACCCCAATACTAGAATTTTCCTGGATTATGAATCTGAAACCCATAAGGCTCAGTAGATAGATCTGTTGTTTTTCCTTATTGATCTCTGGCTTTTTGTCTCCAAAACAGGACACATACTAAATGAACCTTGATGTTAATAGAATGTTTGCCAATTAATCAAACAATGTATCGGTTAAACAGATAATTAGGAAAGGTATATTTTTAGCTCAATTTTAAAACCAATAGTCGCGTTTGAAAAAAAATAACAATACTTACACCCCATGGAAAGTATAGGTGCCTAAAACCCTGTCCGATTTTGATTTCAAAATTGGTGTCTTTGTTATATTGCTCAAATGAAGTGGGATCAGTATTTAATTAGCAGTTAAAGGAAACAAATCTCTATTATTACAATGATCTGATACAATCAATTAATTGATTGAAAAATAATCAAATGAATATCTATAAAACCGATGGACATTAAAATTAACTAATAGTGTTGCAGGATAGTAGCCATCATGTGGATCTTAGGGATGATTGTGTAAAAACATGGAGGAACCAATAGCCATCATTCGGAGAAAGCACTCAATGTCAGATAATCCATGACTTAGACAGGAACATCTTGTAACATTATGTCCATTGCGATTTTGCAATTGTCTCGAGGGAATATCCACTAATTGAAAAATGATTATTGATAAACGTAAGCAATATGTACATATAATTCATGAAATTGATATGAATCAATTGTACTCATTCCACATAAATAACTGAAGTTATACATAACTTTTTAAAAAATTCAGAATTAAAGTTATAACAATTGAAAAAGGAAAAAAGTGCAAACATTTTCATACATTTATATGAAGTAATTAATCAAAATATCAGCACAAAAACACTTTTTACATGCTCTAGATACTGATCTTAAAGAGACTGATGATTCTGTACAATAAGATGACATTTAATACAGAAAATAAGTAACTTTAAAAAATGGGAAACCAAACAAAAAATAAAGAGGAAATGCCAGCAATTGATTTTCATAACCATATACCCTTCCTCCCCCAACCTCGGCAAAGAAGGGGAGACAATTCTTGCGATCATTACTACATGCACCATTATAAATACACCATACTTTCACTTCTAACGAGTAAGTTGCTTTTATAGTCCTTTCATTATGCTGTCTGTGTGTGTGCAATTGTAATTTTCAAGTGAATTTCATTAAACTAATTCTGTTTGTTTTCAGTTTTGCATACTAAGAGTCATATTCATTTACAATTTTTTCTATGTATTCTTTAGAATATGGTCTTTTTGTCTTATCTACAAGACAACAGTTGTTTGCAGTTCTCTTTATAAATTTTTTTTTTTTAAATGAATGTGGAAAGCACACATTGTAATGGCGTATGTCATTTTATCTCTACAGAAATTCAGTACTTCTTTTAAATGGTGATCTGTCCTCAATATTCAGTGATTCTGTATTCAATAACTTCTCTTATTTAACAATCAAAGTGTAGTCATTTCCTTTGTAATTTAATTCTAATTGCCAGTTGATTAAATTTCAGTTTACAAATTATCATTGTTATTTGTCTGGTTATTCTCTTGTTTACATATCATAAATTTTGCAGGCAATACATAAATTGTTAACTTCATATTTTTACTTTCAGGTTTAAATAATTCTAAAAATGGCTTGGGACAGAAATTTAAGAGCGAATGATCTGACCAGTAATGCGGCGGGATGACTCTCCTGTCTCCTGAAACGTCTTTGTTTCTGTACTGGTGTACGATATGATCAGGTAGTGTTCCATTACACTGTTGGATTCGAGTGTCAAACATCAATTGTCCTGCAATGAGCATGGTCTTTTATCATTCTATGAACCTGTGATAGATTAGGCTATTTGGGGAGCCCAAAATAATGATTTTGAAAATGACTCCAAGAATAGAAAAGCGTTTCACTTCTATCTAATGCATGGTTTGACGGTGGGTCTGACTAAGGGGCTTTTCAAGGAAATGACTGCACTCCAAGCTACGGTGTTTTGGAAACTATAGGTTAACTCACACTTAGGAGATAACCTGCTTGGCGACCATTCATTAATACATCTGAACTTTCTATTCCATCATATAATAATCCGTGAATGAAAACTTGCTTCACTAGTTATTCCTTCCTCCTAACCATATACACACTAGTCCCGGTTGTGGGCTCGTCTTTAACCGATATGATCACTTCCAACCAGTCTTGTGTTATACGCGAGCCAGGTATTATCATAACATATCGTAGCGCAATGTCAAGTCAGTGTCAACAAGGCGCTTGCGAATTCACAAAATTTCCATATCGATATTCAGCCACTTTGAATTGTTTCGGTCACCATTGTACACTCCTGTTAGGGTTTAATATAGAGACCTTGTTTTGATTGTAACAAGTGTTTGCTGACACCATAGCGCAATATGTCAATGATGTACACAACACTGCGACCTAGGCGTTTTTGCCGGCGTCTCCCTTTAATTCCAAGAGAATATTAATAAATCTCTTCATTTCGATGGATAAGAAGATCTGAGCGGTCAACGACGATGTTGCGTACGCCCATCACCTAAAACTCAACACAATTCATATCCACATTGAGAGTACCATTTCTTATCTAACTGCACGTCTAATGACACTTTGTCTATTTAAAATTCAATATGGACTATCTCGCCACGGTTTGTTAATGGACCAGAACCACCTTAACAGTGGCAACATAAGATCTGTATATCATGTATCCACTCAGGCCTGGAGTACGCGTTTACATACGGTAATCTCTGTCGAGCTAATATTTCCCACGAGCCACCACAGTCCTGGTACAAACTAAAGGCGGGGGTTCAAGGAGAGCTCCACCTACTTCACAGAGACTTCAAAGCGATCTTGTTCATCAGGTTTAGAGTTCACAGTCTGGTACAAGGAATATCAGAAAGTCTCCACCACACTGGAAGTCCCAAACTCTTGCGTTACAAAGGAAATCAGAAGTCGCATTCCAATCAGTGTTCCCACAAATCTAGTACACCACAACAGTGACAACACAAATGCTGTCATAATGTTTACATTCAAAGTTAAAATATATGTAAAAATTAATCTAATTGGCAACTCCCAAAAAAAATCCGACTGTCACTATAACACATAATATGGAACGGAATAGACTTCTCTGATAGGCGCGCAAATAGCGCCTCAAAGCTCCAATTCGAGCATTCTATTTTATTTTTTGTGTTAATTTAGGACAATAAAATTACCTCATATACAGAATTCATACAACCACTTTAAATTGGTAATTAGCAAACAACCATAAAGGATCCCACAAAAATCCATTTATGCTTTATCGGTGTGTGGGCGTCGGCGGTGGAAAGCAGCATCTCATTACAAAGATGAGCATCCAATCGCAAAACACCACACCGCGCCGACAGAGAGCAAAGATATGATTTTCCCATTTAAACATGTCAATACACAAATACGATAGAAGTAAATTGTGTGTTTCATTACGATCGGTTCACTATAAATATTACATAATGTCCTTACATTAAACCACACCATCGGAAAATGAAATGAACTAA
Source organism: Argopecten irradians (assembly GCF_041381155.1). NCBI lineage: Eukaryota > Metazoa > Mollusca > Bivalvia > Pectinida > Pectinidae > Argopecten > Argopecten irradians. Next base: position 27,541 of record NW_027188164.1, read on the forward strand.
AATACTTCTATTTCTTCTGACCTTTGCAGTGCGTAAACACAACAGCGCATTCAGTACTCTTAACAACTCATTTCCATACGTACAGGATTTTAGAGGCACGGAATATTTTTCGGGGATGCTATTTATTTATTTTGTCTTATTTTCAAACCTTGAAAGTATAAGTAAAGAATGCTCAAACTGTTGGCTAAATGGAGGTATCATGGTGATCAAAGTAGAGTAGCCTTGTGGAGACAATCTTTAAATAAGAAACCATCAAGTAAGAAATATAGTGTTGCAAAAGATCATTGGTAACTCGCTATCTTTCACATTACTTAACACACGTTGTGTAAATTGGTTGGCAAATCCACCTTTTACTTTTTCCTGCTATTTGTGTCCCTTGTTAAGTAACAAATTCCCATTTTTGGTCATTAAAATCCCACTTTTTTTCCATTATCCTGGATTCTGAAATACAGATCCTTATAACCACTCCGTTCAATAGAGGATCTGACAACATCTCATAAGGGGTCGTGTTCGGATGACCTTTTACCACGTGTTCTTCAGATCATACACATTTTCTACACATTCAATTGAATTGAACGTCAATTGATAACGCCATTTCGTCTCAGTATACATTTAGCTTTGTTGTGCACTTTGGACAAGATGACTTGGTACATAAAAAATATTTCGGACAGCTTTTTTCCAACTATTTCGTCCCCAGTTCAAAAGGTTATCTTGACTTGACCCCTAATGGGATGTTGTCAGATCCTCTTATCAAACATAGTGATAATAAGGATCGGTATTTTAATCAGGATTTTTTGGCAGAATATTTAACGTAGTTGTGACGCGGCGTCCGATTCAAACCGCCTGTGTCAAGGAGGTGTGACAAACAGCGTTTCTTCAATTTTGTGATCACTTGAGTTCTACTTAATCAGTTCACGTTTGAAATTACTTGAATACACGGATGTTTAAAAGGTTACATGTCATTATTTCCGGATTTTGGAGATTTTCAAATGTATCGGACTTCGTTTCGAGGAACATGTACAAACACAGGTAGGCCCACTAAGTACTGTAAACGTTTACCGCTCTCAAAATGTTATAATGCTTATATTTATATTGTTGTTTCAAACACTTCAATAAATATTATAGAGATACCTATTACAAGTATTGTAAAGCTACAGCGGTATGGATTCCGTTTCATTGATATTTCGAAAACCCAAACGTACATTGTGTATGGCCTACTCTCGCCGATTCACAGCAGATAGACTTGTCTATCCCCCGAGGTGAACAAAAATGCACATTATCGTGCTAGGTCGTTTTGGTTAAACTTATTTAACTCAAAGACTGATGTTGTCCAGACATTATCCATTTACGTACAACCACAGATGTTAAAAATATAAAAAGGATGTAGATCTACATGTTGTAGCGAACAACACAGACTAGCCGCCATACAACATCGGAATGTGCAAAACTGTAACATTGTACAACATTGTTTATTTATCATACGCACGGAAGCATTGCTTAAAAAGGTACATTTGTACGGTAGTAACATAAACAATGTAACTTTTCTACACTTGTATTTACACATGTACATATATATGTGTTCAAACCTATTTTAATACATGATCATCGAACGTACGTTCGGTACTGAAAACCCCAAAAGTTTCTGATTTGGACCATCATAAATTCATCCGCGCGGCTCCAAATTGCGCGTCGTGACATACTCAATCTTTCGAGGAATAAAGTTGAGTAGCCTGAGGTTGACATCAACGGGGTTATACTATCAATTCACCACCGACTGGAAATATATTACAATAGATGCTAGCAGGAACTTTAACTCTGTAGAAGACGTACTGTTATATAATAAGTTTTAATTCTTGGTATGACGGAAAAAAAAATATATAAAGTTAGTAATCTGCACCTTAAGGGAAGTAATGCTGGCATATACATCACATAGAAGACTACATGTAAAATGTACTAAACAAAACAAATACTAATCTGAAAATATTCTATAGGTTTGAATATATTCTACAGATGTAACACCATTTGCTTATGGATACCATGCAACTAAAATCATTCGGATACCTGGGTAATCAATCATATCTCAACATGCTACAGGCCCATTATCAGGTCTCTATGTCCCTAAGTTATTGACGAGGAGTCGTTTGAAGATCGTTTGAAATAAACGACCTCACATGATTATCCCCATGATTAGGAATCGAAGACAAGTTTATTATTAATAGTGTAAAAAAATGTTTGTACTACGTGCTCATGTATTCAAATTTAAATGTGCTGATCATTCTAAGTAAAACCTCGCTGTTGGACCCCATTGACAACACCAAAAGTGTAACAACATAATATTAACAACTTAAATCTTGAAATATTATGATGTACTGTACCAAAACTCAGGTGACCGTACAGGCCCCCTGGGCCTCATGTTAATTTAGTTAATATGGTCGAACTTTGCACTACTGCTTAAAAATGCTTGATTTATATCTTGTTTCTCTCATAAGGTACACCTGACAAATGTTTACAGACATGCAGAAAAAACTAGATAATAAAGTGATTGAACTTAAAAGGGGGACGTCTATCACGAACAAGAGGCCCAGAGGGCCTGTATCGCTCACCTGTTTTTGTTGTTTGTAATTATCACTATAGATACCATACAGATATGATATCCAATACAAAGGTTCAGAGAGGAAGTAAATTATATGAAAATAGTAGCCTAATTGACCTTTTTGGCCCTGCGTCTAAGGCCCCGAGGAGTCAGCCCTATAATTTGCCATACCGTTTTATTTTAAATCCCCATCCTATAAGGATGTTACTATTGCATTATCAGTGCTCTTCCATGCTGAGTTGCAGAGAAGAAGTCATTCATATGATAACAGCAAAAATTGCTCCCTTTCGACCCCGCCCCTCAGCCACCGGGGGGGGGGGGGGGGGGGGGGATGGATCAGTCCCATCATTTGTACAATTTTGAATCCCCAGCCTATAAGGATGCTACCATTGCATTATGAGTGCTCTCCCATGCTTAGTTTCAGAGAAAAAGCCGTTTAAATAGAAATAGCCAAATTAATCCCTTTTGACCCCGCCCTTCAGGCCCCCAGCCTTATCATTTGTACAATTTTGAATCATCACCCTATAAGGATGTTACTATTGCATTTTGGGTGTTATCCCATGCTTAGTTTCAGAGAAGAAGTCGTTTAATGGAAATAGCCAAATTGACCCCTTTTGGCCCCGCCCCTCAGCCCCATCATTTGTACAATTTTCAGTTAGTAGCCCTTAAGGATGCTACCAGTCAAGTTTTGTTGAAATCCGACCAGTGGTTATGGAGAAGAAGTCGATTGTTGACGGACGGACGGACGCCACGGTATGGCATAAGCTCACCTTGGTCCTTCGGACCAGGTGAGCTAACAACGGGCGAACCAGTCGTCCCACTATCCGTATGCTAGCACTACACAAGAGCAGAAACTACCACTTTTATATACTTTGGTGTGTCACGGCATGGGAACAGAACCCAGAGCCTTCCTCACAGGTCTTGCATGATATATTTGAACCTCACTAAGGTATCCGCATTCCTTAAAAAAACCCAGCCAGAGACTGATGGCATGTTGCGTGTTGCAAAAGCAGGGTTTTTTCAAGACGACTGCCAGGTTTGTTTTCTTGTTTGTTTGTTTGATTGATTTATTAACGTCCTATTAACAGCTATGGTCATGTAAGGACGGCCTCCCATGTATGCGGTGTGTTGCGTGTATGTTGTGCGAGGAAGAGTGTACTGGGAGACTGCGGTATGTTCGTGTTGTATCTTCTTGTATAGTGGAACTGTTGCCCTTTTTATAGTGCTATATCACTGAACCATGCCGCCGAAGACACCAAGCAACACACCCCACCCGGTCACATTATACTGACAACGGGCGAACCAGTCGTTCCACTCCCTGTATGCTGAACGCTAAGCAGGAGCAAATCCACATCCATACAGTATGACTGGGTCGCTTAGAATCGTGAACGACAGGTTGTTGCCAATCGTTCCACTGTCAAGGACGTGATAGCTTACCCAACTCATCTGTATAACCTTGGTAAATATTACAGTGTGATAAGTACGCATACTTGTATGTTGTCTCAGACGTCGCATTTACTGGGACATATTGTGCCGATAATGTATGTAATAGTTTCTAGATTCAGGAAAGGTGTTTTTAACCCTAGTCCTCATAGGCCTAGATACTCCATTGTTAAAGCATTTAGGGGATATATTTCAGTTGGCATCTTTGGAGCTGGACGATTTACACAGAAATGTGCTTGTTTGATAGCGTTAACAATCTGATTTAAATACAGATCCTTATTATCACTATGTTTGATAAGAGGATCTGGCAACATCCCATAAGGGGTTACGTGAAGATGATCAAATTGGCACTGGCATAATCTTGACTGTCCGAATAATCTTGACTGTCCGAATAATTTTCGTGTACGTAGTCATCTCGCCATAAGTGCGCAACAAAGCGAAATTTTTCATGTATACTGGGACGAAATGGTGGTATCAATTGACGTAACAATGTGTGGAAAATGTATTCGATCTGAAATACACGTGGTAAAAGGTAATCCGAACATGACCTCTTTTGGGATTTTGTCAAATTGTAGCGTTAACAACATCACAGAAAGCATGGACATTGTTTAGTTTAGACCTCGGTTATATGCAGGATTTTTGGGGACTCTATTGTCTTCACGGTCTTCAAGTTGATGGGAAAGCTAAAGCCGCAGCCTGTGAACAAGAAAACTATTAAAAAGATCACCAGGTACTCGGAAAACGGCCGAGATGTCGAGCTGGTGGAGTACTGTGAATTTCTTTGGAGCCGAGACGCTGGATCGGTCATACTGTTTGTCCGCGACAAATCGATCTTTTTCTTTGTCGGAAACCACAAATAAATCCTGGCACGTGAGGACACGTGTTACTCGGAGGCGTGAGTAGTGTGATGAATTACGGTTGTATTACAATGCTATCCGGAATTGCTGTCCGCTCCAGTTTGTCTGTTAGTCTCGCCGTCAAATAGACGCTTGTAATGTTAAGCTACATGTAAGTTAAACGTTCTAGGGCATAGGATTGTTGTAAATAGAGGGCGCTAATGTCGTTGCCCGGCAGTACATAAAGCCGCGGTTCCAGCGAGAGTGTTTCTTATTGTCGGACGAGCTGTTGAAGCGAGAACACCTTCTAGATTAATACAAGATAAATATAGATGTGCCTGAACAAGGTTTGCCTGTATGCGTCAGTTGTTAATAACTTACGGTAGAGTTGAGATAGGAGATTGATGTGCCTGAATAAGACTTTCCTCCCCCGCGTTAAATACTCTGGAGAGTAAGTTGAAAACGATTGCGTTTACGTGAATCATTGAAAGTACTAGTGATTACTCTGTGAGTCCTCGGTAATAAGTTAGGCCTTGGGAAAAGGTTCTTATAGATGATATTACGTAAATTTTATCATAGTCTTGTTATACATGTATACCGTGAGTAAGGATTGTTTGTTTGATTAATTAACGTCCTATTAACAGCTATGGTCATGTAAGGACGGCCTCCCATGTATGCAGTGTGTTGCGTGTATGTTGCGCGAGGTGCGTGTTTTGGGAGACTGCGGTATATTCGTGTTGTGTCTTCTTGTATAGTGGATGGCCCTGCAGGTAGGGCGTTAGAATTGTACCTGCTGCCCCTATTGCATGATCGTAAAAGGCGACTAAATTTAGGATCTCATCTTTTCTATTCTTCCTAACTGACTTTATTCTTCCTAATGCCTCCCTTGGCACCGCCTCACTTTTGGCCTTGAGTTGAGCGTTCGCCCCTGTGAGGAAGGCTCTGGGTTCTGTCCCCTGGCCGAGACACACCAAAGTCTGTAAAAGTGGTAGTTTCTGCTCCTGCTTAGCGCTCAGCAAAATGGGAGTGGGACGACTGGTTCGCCCGTTGTCAGTATAATGTGACCGGGTGGGGTGTGTTGCTTGGTGTCTTCGGCGGCATGCTTCAGTGATATAGCACTATAAAAAGGGCAAAAGTTCCACTATACAAGAAGACACATCATGAATATACCGCAGTCTCCCGAAACACGCACCTCGTACAACATACACGCAACACACCACATACATGGGAGGCCGTCCTTACATGACCATAGCTAGTTAATTTTGACTGGTACGGACCCGGTAAACGTTACATATCTAAGGGAAGTAGGGATGTGGATGCGTTTGCAGCCATTGTTTTTTGAACCTGCTGCCCCCTAGGTTATGATCGTAAAAGGCGACTAAATTTAGGATCTTTATCTTTTCTCTTCTTCCTAACTGACTTTATCCTTCCTAATGCCTACCTTGGCACCACCCCAATTTTGGCCTTGAGTTCAGCGTTCGTCCCTGGGAGGTAGGCTCTGGGTTCAGTTCCCTAGCCGAGACGAGACGCACCTAAGTCTAATAAGTGGTAGTTTCTTCTCTTGCTTAGCGCTAGGACGAATGGTTCGCTCGTTGTCTGTGTAATGTGACCGGCTTGAGTGTGTTGCTTGCTTCAATCATATTGCAGCAGTCTCCCAACACACCCTACACTCAGCATACATGGAATTCGAACACCACGTGATTTAATCAAACAAGCAAACCTTCCCACATACACGCAACACACTGCATTCAGCAGCTTTGGATACGAAGTTGAAAATGTTAATTGTATACGGACACACGACGTAGGGCAAATGGCGATTAGAATACGTTGCTGGAGGTTTGTTTGTTTTTGTTTGTTTGATTTATTAACGTCCTATTTACAGCTATGGTCATGTAAGGACGGCCTCCCATGTATGCGGTGTGTTGTGTGTAGGTTGTGCGAGGTGAGTGTACTGGGAGTAGCAATGCTCAACCATATTTTTTTTATGACTTTATGCAGTCAAACTGTATCTATATTGTTTGCCTTGTCTTTCTCATCACAACACAGCAAACAGATTGAAAATTGGATGAAAAACGAATTTTTTATACATTTTTGAAAAAACGAAAATCCAACCTCCCAAATCTGCTTGTTTGTTAAATTTGAAAAAAAACATGTACCTCGCTCATCCTCGGAAGTTAAATAGGATTTTGCTATTACTTTTTGCATATATATATATGCCAACTGCAATGTTCTACTAAAAAGCAGATCATTCTTTCATTTTTTTCTGCAAGATATTACAGCTTATATTATTAATAAGTCCAGTAACAGTGCAGGGCAAGGGCTTGGTTGGAGTGTGACATCACTGTCACTCTCAAATAGGTCTTGTGAAAATGGATTCCTACCAGGCATAACATAACCATAATCCATAATCATTTCTGTTTACATGAATCATACATTTGGAGATTTTTTATAAGATATTTCATTGCTGAATGCTATAACAACAATGTATGTAATACTTGGCTGTCTTTCATATCAATCAAAAGGAAAGCAATGTTGGTATTAAAAGCATAAATTGCACAAAGTACATGTATATAAAACATAGTGGTTTTAGGGACATCCATACAGATAAAATAACCAGGAAAACTAATCACCTGCTTTCTAAAATCATTTACCTTCGTGTTGTTTTACGTTCCTACCGACCCTCTTTTTTTGCAAGTTAATGGAAACACAGTTTTTTTTTATTAGGCCTAAAAATATACAAAACAACAATCTAAATGGACAACTATAACCCCTTCCCTTGTTTTACATTCCCCCCATATACTCTTTCAAAAGGGTTGTTGTTGTTGCAAATTGTCTGAAAAGAAATTACTTTATAACTATTTGTTTACGTCCAGCACTTTTTCATTTACATGTACTTCATTAACCCCTGCTCTGGCTCTGGCACTGCTTCCAAAAGGGGTTTCTCTGGTTAAAAAAAATGCTATGGTAAACGTTAAATTTGTTAAAATAGTGTTAAAATAACTTAGATTTATGTATTTGTAAACTCAAACGGACGGTTTCCATATAAAACTGTCGAGAAAATAGAAATTATGTGTGCCTTGGGTTTGAACGAGCTCTTGACACTTCGAAAGGCCGCCATTTTGGAATTAAGCGCGCCTACTGTCGTTGACCCCATCTCGAAAAAATATACATTTTCGTATGTTTCCCGGGATTGTCAAATGTATTATTATATACTAAAAAATACAGAAATGGTTAAATATTACAACTAGAACAGTAAGCGCATTTGACTCGGCTGAATTCAAGGAAGTAACAGTATTTCAATTTTTCAATAAATCGCCGTATCTTACCCCTCTGCCATTTCTAACATATAAAGTGAGGTTAAACCACAAGGATTCCGAAATGAACAGATTGGTGTCACTTTTGCGTTTGTAAAGAACAGTTAGGACACATAAATCTTCCGGATAGTAAACCCATTATTTAGGGTACGTGTTTTCAAGCGTTTCGGAGATACCAAGACGAGTTACCTGCCCTTTGGTTGAGCATCGCTACTGGGAGACTGCGGTATGTTCGTGTTGTGTCTTCTTGTATAGTGGAACTGTTGCCCTTTTTATAGTGCTATATCACTGAAGCATGCTGCCGAAGACACCAAGCAACACACCTCACCCGGTCACATTATACTGACAACAGGCGAACCAGTCGTCCCACTCCCTGTATGCTGAACGCTAAGCAGGAGCAGAAACTACCACTTTTATAGACTTTGGTGTGTCTCGGCCAGGGGACAGAACCCAGAGCCTTCCTCACAGGGGCGAACGCTCAACTCAAGGCCAAAAGTAAGGCGGTGCCAAGGTAGGCATTAGGAAAGATAAAGTCAGTTAGGAAGAAGAGAAAAGATAACATCCTAAATTTAGTCGCCTTTTACGATCATGCAATAGGGGCAGCAGGTACAATTCTAACGCCCTCTCAGGTGACCAATCTTACTTCACCCAAAATTCAAACCAATGTCCCTGTGGCTTTGCTTGACCTCTGAACCTTCAAATGGCATTGTGCCCGTCAATGTCTCCTACAGCTTCACTACGAAGTCATTTTGTCCATCCGACACGTTCAATACCTTTCGCTTTGCCTTCTCTGTCAAAATCACAAGATGCATCTGAATTGATGCACAGGTATTATAGAGGTTATCCTTTACATGTTGCGAGATCCTCGTTTGAACGAAGTGGTTATAAGGATCGTTTTTTGTTACTAGGTTGGGGAAAGTTTAATTAGATAATATATAAAAACAACTTAACACCTCACTACAATCTGATTAAATTACAGATCCATATATCAACTTCGTTCAAACGAGGATCCTCTTATCAAACGTAGTGATAATAAGGATCCATAAACCTCACTACAGCATCACAGAGATGATATACAAGCAGGCCGTTAGAATTGTACCTTCTAACCCTATTGCATGATCTTAAAGGCGACTAAATTTAGGATCTTTTCTTTTCCCTTCTTCCTATCTGACTTTATCTTTCCTAATGCCTCCCTTAGCACCATTTACTTTTGGCCTTGAGTTGAGCGTTCACCCCTGTGAGGAAGGCTTTTGGATCTGTCCCCTACATACAGTTTGTTGAATAACGTCCTATTAACAGCTATACTAATGTAAGGACGGCCTCCCCTGCATATGGCACACAGGGAGTAGGACGACTGTTTAGCCCGTTGTTGGTATAATATGACCGGGTGGAGTGTGTTGCTTGGTGTCTTCGGCGGCATGCTTCAGTGATATAGCACTATAACAAGGGCAACAGTTCCACTATACTAGAAGACACAACACGAACATACCGCAGTCTACAAAAACATGTACCTTGTTTGTTTGTTTGTTTGATTAATTTACGTCCTTTTAACAGCTATGGTCATGTAAGGACGGCCTCCCATGTATGCGTCGGTGTGTTGCGTGTATGTTCTTCCAGGTGCATGTTTGTTCTTCATACACGCTACACACTGCATACATGGGAGACCGTCCTTACATGACCCTAGCTGTTTATAGACGTTAAAATAATCAATCATCAATTTTAAAGGTAGGGTGTAAGAATTGTACCTGCTGCCCCTATTGCATGATCGTAAAAGGCGACTAAATTTAGGATCTTATCGTTTCTCTTCTTCCTAACTGACTTTATCCTTCCTAAAGCAACACATAGCTTACATGGGAGGCCGTCCTTACATGACCCTGACTGTTACTAGGACGTTAACTAATCAAACAAACAAACAAAAGGATGCAACGCTAGCCCCTTCAGTTGCATTTGTTCAATGGACCAACTCATCCGATCCACAATATACATGTCATCTTAGGATTCCAAGCACTCATCAAAAGTTTTAAAGGGACTAAATCGCTAAAAAATCATGTAATAAAAGATAAAAAGAGTTATAGGACTAAAATTAATTGTAAAAGTTTGTGTACTTTGTGTTAATAACAATATTTAAAAGTTCGTATAACAATTTTGTTCAAAATGGAGAAAAACTGAAAATAAATAGGGCCGACCTAGTCACTATTTCATATCATTATCTTTCGGCGAGTGTAAACAACCCCTATGTGCATGCGCGACGCGTGAACATTCCAAACATCCGATCGAAGGAAATTTCATCTGTCTAATGGACATATCTACTATCGACTGAAAAACACAAATTTATCGACTACAGGTTCCTGATTACTGTGTTAAATCTAATAAACGTTGAAAACGTATGCAAAAGTTTTGTGAAGAGTTTCTAAGTGTAAATAATCCTATACTGTACAGGTTTTTGTAGCCATAAAGAAGGGTTTTCATTATATTATATGGTTTTATACTTGCTTCTACCATTATTTTATTTTCATTTGTCATGATATTATGTACTATTCCGCTAAACCTGCCAATATTATTAGGCTTTTAAACAAGAGGCCCAGAGGGCCTGTATCGCTCACCTGGTTTGTAATGCCAAGTAATGTTCTGAATACAGGTTCATTGTTTCTTCTCTGAAGGAATTTTAATATTAACCTCTAAATCCCCTATTGGGCCCCACCCCTCCCGCCCCCAGGGGGTCAGAGCCAAAACTTATACAAGTTCTGTTCCCCTTCTTCCAAGGATGTTTATGGCCAAATTTGGTCACAATCCAAACAAAACTCTAGGACAAGAAGTGATTTACCTCTATTTCCCCTATTGGGCCCCAACCCTCCTGCCCTCGGGGGGCCAGAGTCAAAATTTATACAAGTTCTGTTCCCCTTCCCCAAAGGATGTTTGTGGCCAAATTTGGTTACATTCCATTCAGAACTCTATGACTAGTAGCAATTTAAAGGATTTACCTCTAATTCCCCTATTGGGCCCCGCCCCTCCTACCCCCGGGGGACCAGAGCCAAAATTTATACAAGTTCTGTTCCCCTTCCCCCAAGGATGTTTGGCTAATTTTGGTTACAATCCATGCAGAACTCTAGGACAAGTAGCGATTTAAGGATTTACCTCTATTACCCCTATTGGGCCCCGCCCCTCCTGCCCCTGGGGGACCAGAGCCAAAATTTATACAAGTTCTGTTCCCCCTCCCTCAAGGATGTTTGTGGTCAAATTTGGTTACAATCCATGCAGAACTCTATGACAAGTAGCGATTTAAAGGAAATGTTGACGGACGGACGGACGGACGACGGACGCCGCGCCATGACATAAGCTCATCGGCCCTTCGGGCCAGGTGAGCTAAAAATGGCCTAATATATAGACTTTATAATAAGGAAAAAATGACGAAAAACTAATATTATAGGCATGTTTAGCGGACTAAGTAAGTACGTGCATTTCTTTTATCATTATATCAATATTTGACATTCCATATACATTGTATATCCTTAGTTATAATGTATATCCGTCTAATGGGCATT
>NW_027188165.1:0-38837 GCF_041381155.1 Argopecten irradians
GATCTAAGTAAAGTGTCTATTTAACACGATTATTTTGTGAAAACTTCAAAATTGTTATTCAACTTTTGTATTGTTGGTGTGGGGAAATTTAATTCTTTATCATATTTCAAGGATTAATAAATGCATACATTCAGTCTGTGGACATTTAAATTTATTCAAGCAATGTAAAAATACAGAGTGAGTTAAATCGAATAGGGTGAAATTCAATTGGTATTTTCCAAACTAGGTTCAGAACCAAACTTTACTAGACATAAGGCATAGGTGCAAAAGTCAAAGACCTGACATACACGAGTCAATTTTTTTGTTTAAATTATTCATCATTTACAACCCTGATTTCTAATTTCTAAGTTTATATCTATCGATGAGCAATTTTCGCAGATTATTAATCTACTGTTTTGAGGTTGGTTGGCCTTCGACGTTCTTGGCTACACGCGGTTGTTGTGAGGTTGTGGCTGTGTTTTATTGCAGCTGCTGCTTTTTGTAGGTGCCTTAACTCGTTCTCTACAGCAGGCCTGCGCTCTTCTCAGTAGATGTCAATAACAGCGTGGTAATGATACTACCTACAACTGTTTTTTTCTATATAAAATTATAAAGGAACAATTACTCTTTTGTGCAGCCTGCATAACAACAATGTTAGCACCCAGCAGGGGACACAATGGCTACTACACTATAACCTACAACACATAAAATGCATGCATTAATTCTTAAATGTTCTTACACTCAAGGCAAATCCCTCAATTTATATCAGTCAGATTAAAATAATTTTACAAATCCCTCAATTATATCAGTCAGATTAAAATAATTTACAAATCCCTCAAATTATATCAGTCAAGATTAACATAATTTACAAAATCCCTCATTTATATCTAGTCAGATTAAAATAGATTAACAAAATCCCTCAATTATATTAGTCATTAAAATAATTTACAGGATTGCAAAAATGTCACTAAATTGATAACGAAACAGATATTTCACCCAAATAAGTCCACAACTTGGAGGGCAAGCTAGATTCAGGCTTCATAGATGTTAATACAGTCACAGAACTAGTAGGCCTACTAGTAGTTGTTTCAACTGGCGATGTGGTGGTATATGCTGCATGTGTGGTTGATTGCATGGTGATGGTACCTGCCGTGTGCGAGCTTGTCAGCGCTATCGGCGTCGACTCCACCGAAGATCTTGATGTATTGTGACCGATGCTGTTGTTGTAGACTAAAATTAACACAGATATTTTAAGTTTGAGTTATTATATAAAGCATAGCAGCAATCTGCTAACATCGAGATTACAGACCCTTTTCCGCAAACAGGTTTTTTACTTCATTTTCCCTAGTAAAATTATTATAATGTCTTACTGTTAATTATCATCTTTACTGTCAAAGGCTTCCTAGAGGAGTGCATTCCGGTCACGTAACCGTGAAGACAGAATCATGAGCCAGCAGAAAAGAGTGGGAAACTTGGTTCCCAACACATGCTCGCACACACTTTTTAATATTGACGTTCACGCTCAACACCAACGTTAACCGGCAGAGCGTAAATGTTGGTTTACCAGCCGTTATGCATGTTACCAGTCTACATCGCAAATCCAATAGAGGTGCCGTAACTGCCAGAGGTAACGGCCATCTTGGAGAGAACAATTGAAGACTGAAAATGGTTATGTACAGTATCTTGTGGCCTGATGAAGGTCACGATGTGAAAAAGACGAATGTTACATTGTCAACCGTCACTATGCGTACAATTGCGGGGGTGACCATGCTGCACGTCTGCTCGCACCTGTCCTAGCCTGGGACTCGGGAGAGGGAGATAGTTACGGGTCAAATATACCCAAGGTCGCTTGTTCTCTTTCCCCGAGGCTAGAGGGATAGTCGAGCGTTCAGGACATGAAATGTGGCAACATAATGCTTCAGGATCACGCCGCGCAAAGACGCACCTGTTTTGAACAGTCTGTCACCGGTCATCACATAGCAGTCCGGTCCAGGCCTTGGTTGACAAGCCTAACTGGGACAAATGATGTCCCAGTATATGGCTTGATGCTAGGGACCATTCAAAATAATCCTGGGGGGGACACCGTAACTAGGTTCAAGTCCTGGTACCCATCTAAGCCACCAACACAAAACCACAACCAAAAACCCACCTGGAGCCTTAAATACGCCAGATCCATTCCACCGGCGTCTCCGAGGACTTACACAACCTACACCAAACACCGAAACATTAGAAAAAAAAGGGTAGTTGTTTACCAGGCCGCTCGTCATAGACCTGTGCTTATATCTTTCACTCGTCTATTGATCGTAAAAAAAACTCCCTGAGAAAGCCAGAGCGTCCCAGCAAAATACACCCGAAAGGAGCAACGCCAGACAAAAACCAAGGTAAAGCTGGCGAGGCATTCTTTGCACTAAAACAACAAACAACCCAGTAAGGGATCAGATGGACCCTATCCTTGGACACGGGAAACAATCTTTGATGTTCTTATTGGACGACTAGCGAGTTTGGTGACAACAACATTTATCGCCCACCAAACAACCTCCTACATCAAGTAGTTCCTGGTCGGTCCGACAAAAAACTATCCTCATTGACCAAACATAGAGACAAAGCGTACTCATCATACAATGGATACATAACGCGGATTAAAAGCGAACATAGAAGACAATTAATAACATCTCTATACAAACAAAAAACCCCATCCATATTCTGCCTTCAAGAAATATTGCTGAAAGACACCATCAATCTCAGACAATTTACACCATACACCAAAACTCCAACAACAGGCTGCCGGGCATCAGGTGGTGTGGCGGTGGCGGTGCATAAAAACGTCCCCCACAGACACATCCAGCTAAATACCACCCTACAAGCTGTTGCCGTAAGTGCAACTCTTCACCGAAAAATAACAATCTGTTCTATATATTTACCTCCAAATACTCCATTTAGTTGTGATGAACTGAGAAAGATCTTATCACAACTACCAGTGCCATATATTATAATGGGTGACTTTAACGGTCATAATAGCCTCTGGGCTCCCCAGGTACTGATGATAGAGGTAGACGTATCGAAGAGTTTATTGATAAAAACAGCTTGTGTCTTTATAACACCAATGCCCCCAACATATTTACACCCTGCCTCTGGCGTCGCTTACCCACATTGATCTATCGTTGTGCCATCCATTAATTCTTCTTGATTATGATTGGATGGTCAACGATGATTTTTGTGGGAGCGATCACTTTCCAATTTTACTTAAAAACATAGGGTCACCAAAAATTGAGGAGCCTATTCCTCGGTGGAATCTACATAAGGCGGACTGGGTTCAATTTTAAAATTTGT
This sequence comes from Argopecten irradians, assembly GCF_041381155.1. Classification (NCBI taxonomy): domain Eukaryota; kingdom Metazoa; phylum Mollusca; class Bivalvia; order Pectinida; family Pectinidae; genus Argopecten; species Argopecten irradians. The sequence goes on from NW_027188165.1 coordinate 3,310, forward strand.
GCGCAGAGGAGCTCATCGAGGGATTATTTTTGAACCTCGATGACCCCATTAAAATTTTCACAGAAGCGCTCACTTCTATTGCTACAAAACCCATACCAAAATCCGTGCCAAAACCTACAAAGTTTCGTCTCTCAAATGATTCATTTATGAATAGATCTGGTAGAAATTCCGCTCTGAGGCGGTACTTGGCTTCGCCAACCGTCTCAAACTATAACAATTTTAAAATTTGGAGAGCAAAAGCTCGAAGGTCTATCAAATCCGACAAGAAAAGTACTTGGAAAGATGGCCCTGCAGGTAGGGCGTTAGAATTGTACCTGCTGCCCCTATTGCATGATCGTAAAAGGCGACTAAATTTAGGATCTTATCTTTTCTCTTCTTCCTAACTGACTTTATCTTTCCTAATGCCTCCCTTGGCACCGCCTCACTTTTGGCCTTGAGTTGAGCGTTCGCCCCTGTGAGGAAGGCTCTGGGTTCTGTCCCCTGGCTGAGACACACCAAAGTCTATAAAAGTGGTAGTTTCTGCTCCTGCTTAGCGCTCAGCATACAGGGAGTGGGACGACTGGTTCGCCCGTTGTCAGTATAATGTGACCGGGTGGGGTGTGTGTTGCTTGGTGTCTTCGGCAGCATGCTTCAGTGATATAGCACTATAAAAAGGGCAATAGTTCCACTATACAAGAAGACACAACACGAATATACCACAGTCTCCCAAAAACACGCACCTCGCACAACATACACGCAACACTACGCATACATGGGAGGCCGTCCTTACATGACCATAGCTGTTAATAGGACGTTAATAAATCAAACAAACAAACAAACAAACAAACTTGGAAAGAGTACGTCTCAAAAATTAATTCCAATACATCTTCGAAGAAGGTTTGGGAAATGATTGGTAAAATCAGTGGGAAAAGAAAAGCATCACCATCCTCCCACCTCATTAACAAAAATAAAATATTTTCTTCAAAATCCGAAATAGCTGACGCCTTTGCCAAAAATTTTGCTAAAAATTCATCCGTCAAAAATCATACCAAAAAATTTCAAAACAATTTAAAAAAAAGAAAAGAAAAGAGACGTCTTAATTTTAAATCCTCCAATAGTGAAAGTTACAATAGGTCTTTCGAGATACCAGAATTGCTCGAGTCCCTTGATAAATCAAAGGAGCCTCGGCAGCTGGACCAGACGAAATTCCATATATATGTTTTTAAAAACAATTACCAGACTCTTCGCTAAAATGTCTCTTAACTATATTTAATCAAGTTTTACTCTTATGGCAAAATTCCCGAGTCTTGGAACGGAATCTACTATTATACACCCCTCCGAAGCCCGGGAAAGATGCTACTGATGCCAATAACTATCGTCCTATTTCATTGTGACGAGTTGTATTTGTAAAACTCTAGAACGTATGATAAAATAGTAGATTTAGTTTGGTTCCTGGAATCAAACAATATTTTAAGTTCTTTGCAAAGCGGCTTTAGAAACCGCAGGGGAACGGTAGACCACTTAGTTAGACTAGAAACATTTATACGAGAAGCATTTGCCAAGAAAGAACACCTTGTGGCCGTATTCTTTGACCTTGAAAAGGCATACGACACAACTTGTCAATATGGAATCATGAAACGATCTCCATGATATCGGTATAGGAGGTAATTTGCCAAAGTTTATTTCAAATTTTATATCTGACAGGCATTTCAAAGTTCGAACGGGTTCAACTTATTCAGAAACAGAAACAGGAGATGGGTGTCCCTCAGGGTGGTATCCTGTCTGTCACACTTTTTGGATTAAAAATTAACAGCATAACCAAATGTCTTGGTCAATCTACAGAAGGGTCTCTATTTGTGGATGATTTCTTGATCTGTTACAGATAAAAAAAACATGCACACTATAGAACGACAACTACAACAATGTTTAGGCAAATTACAAAATTGGGCTGACGAAAATGGCGTTAGATTTTCAAGATCAAAAACTGTCTGCATGCATTTCTGTCAAAAACGAAAACCACACAACGATCCAGATCTCACACTCAATGGAATTAAAATTCCAGTAGTTGAACAAACTAAATTTCTTGGATTAATATTTGATTCGAAACTGTCCTTTGTTCCACACATAAAACACCTGAGGGATAAGTGCTCGAAGGCGCTGAACATTCTACGTGTTCTGTCCCATTCTGATTGGGGTGCATTTCTGTTATGAGTTCACGTAAAGGTTGTTTTCTACCTGAATCATTTTGGTCAATTACGAAATACTAGACATTGATATATCATTGTTGAAAAAAACCTGAAAATGAATCTGATACTAAACGATGGTGGCGAACAAAAGTTTGCATTTGAAAATAGATTAAATCAAGATTGTGCCATTTATAGTGCAATTACACTTAAAGAACCGGACTCTTGGTAAATGTGCATGTGGAGGAATATCTATCAAAAAACGACCAACAAAGGCAACTGACCAGTTTTAATTTTGCTCTACAGGTACCTGTGAGTATTACATTGATTAGCGTCAATTTGATATACTACTTTTCATATCGTTGTAACTTTCATTATCAACTAACTAATCATGCATTACTTGTCATATCATCATAAGGTCAGACAGAGGTAGATGTGTCACGTGAACATCCCATGAACCGTGGTATGATGCTGACGAGGTAATATGCAAATTAACATGGTCTTATAAATTCGGCGCTAAGTGCGGCTTTATCGCACTTGGGTACTTTTTGGCGGGCAACATGGCACAAGCTAGTCTGTTTAACATTATAGAAAGATTCGAATACGAAAAAACAGACGGTGAAAAAGTGAGGAAGCTTGCTCTCACACTAAGCAGCGTGTTAGGTGTTAATGTTTCTTACTTTGAAAAGAGTGACGATTTTTTCATTCACATTAAAAAAAAAAGAATGAAAAAACGTACTACCTCCCCCTGTCATGGGGGGAGGCGGACAACATCGTCTCTCCATTAAAAGCCAAGTTTACAGAAAAAGACTTGGAATGGTTAAAGGAAAATGTAAGTATTTAAATCATCAATCATTTATATTGTACATAATATCATACTATGTATTACTTTATATTATATATCAATATATATTGTTTGTACAGGTTAAACAAGAGCAGGAAGCGGTAAGTTGATCTATCATAATATTATTTCTTATGTATCTTATTAATCCTATTATATATCAATATATATATATCATAACCTTAATCTTATATATTATTCTTATATCTTATTATTAATCATAATCTCTTATTTTAGCCAGTCAAGCAGGAATTGGTAAGTGTAACTTATAGTCTTCTTATTCGAATAATACAAGTAGATGTATATATTATTTTTATTGATTGTTATCTCTTTGTACTTATTACTCTATTCTTTCTTTTCACTTCTTCTGTATATATAGAGAATGCATCCATACAAGAGACCGCTGTTGCAGCAACACCAGCCACAGCAGCTACAGCAACAAAAGCTGCCACAACAGCCACAACCACAGCTGCCACAGTCGCAGCTGGATGATTTTGTCTTTTATTAAGGAGTATTAAACGAAATTGTGTGTGTACATTATAATATATTTTCAAACATTATACTTATACTTTTTTTTATTAAATTCTATTTGAAGCATTTACGTTACATCATAGTTTTAATCCTATATATAAACCTAGGCTTAATTTATTAATTGCTACTTATATTCTTGTAAACGGTTTTCCTATATATATTCTACTTGTATGCATGTATAAAGTTTGACACTATTTCTAACTGTAGGCTGCAGTGACGAAATATCGCACGGGTGATAATGAGGTGTATATACACATTTCCAAAGGATGGGGAGTAAGCGTAAGCTTACACTATTCCGAATTTGAGGAGCTATGCCTTGTAAAAGAGGCATTCGATAAAAAGCTTCACTTGTTAGACATGGTAAGTGTTTTATATTAAATGTGCATTTTAAAGCATTAGATATATATCTATGTACATACATAGATTTATGGGTAAATACTTTGTAACATAACATCCTCCATTTCAATGTGTTGTATACAATTGAAGGAATATATTTCTATACAAGTTTCGATTTAAAATATATATTTTCTAGTCTGTGCCCAGTTCAGGCCAATCCAATGTTGATGTTAAAGTGAATCCAGCAGTGTTGAGCACAACACTACCATCGTCTGAAGAATCGGATACATCGATACCTGCAGCACAGCACATGCCGTCTGAAGAATCGGGTACACCAATACCCGCAACACCACTAATCGGGATACATACCATAGATATCACCCCTACGGAGGTGCGAAGTAGTAAAAATGGCTAGTCTACCTATACGCCAAGTTGCAAAAAGTATATATATATATATTACAAAGCTATATACCGTATAGGTAGTATCATATGTAATTTGCTCTAATGAGGAATTTATACATATACGTTTTTACTATTATAAATATAGCTAATACTATACATTTTTTATGGAAGGGGGATAACTCGAATATAAAATATGAACTCAAACTGTTTCCTTCGAGATGTCTGTTGAAATTATGTCAGCTTTGGAGTAGGGTACGATCCTCTGGCATACCGTAAAAAGTTGTAAGATCGTAAGTCACTGGCGCAGACCTTAAACTCTCGTAAACTTGACCTGCTAAACATCAGATAGTATCCCTTCATATAACTATATATTTACAAGAAAAAAAAAACAAATGCAAAAAGTAACAAACTAAATTTTATTTTACAACCATACAATAAAGTTTACTACACTGGAAATGTACAATAAATAAGTAAAATGCCTATATTTTCGACTTTCCAATAATGTTATTACATACTGACAATAAAGGTGTATTCAATGCATGTTTGTTATTCTAAAATGACCGTATGCCAATGTTCCACCGTTCGGTTTTACATATCGTTTATCGTCAAAACTACAAAGACCTGCCTTTCTAATTGTGTATACGTGTAGATTGTGTCTATCACTTCTAATGGAATTCATCTCACACATGATGGTTTTCTTCAATTTGATTTCTCATATAATCGTGAAGGTTCTTCTCGGATTATTAATATCGATAGCTTGTAGAAGTCGTCTTGTTCTTTCCAAAGCTTTTTCAATATTACTGCTAGTTCTTCCAATCGTACGACCAGCCCCTCTGTCTCAACTTCTTGATATCATAGACATGGACTCTATAATACATGTATAGTAAACAACTGTAATGATCGTCTTTGAAATCGTGAAAGTCCAACCCATGTTAAGATGTCATTTGAAGGTAAAGACAATCTTTCGACCACTTTTTATGCTCGTCTTCTATAAAATCAAAAGTTGTCCATGAGCTTAAGTGTACTCCACACATAAAACAAATGACTTTGTCACTTTCACCGATGTAAAAAATCCGTTACCAGCAAGCTGGTTTGGAGTCTGGACTATCTGTTGTGGCCAGGTAGCAAATGATTGCATACGATTCTCACATAGAGTCATGGATTTATATTTCGGTTGAAGTTGACCGATGCAATCTGTCTCAATATCTGACATGTCAGAGCAAATATACACTGTAAACTTTCAGAGAGAAACATATATCTTTCGTAAAAAAAGTTTCCTGTTATTTGTATACGCTTCCCGTCCTCTTCTAAAGATATCCTTAGTTCACCTTTGACTTTTCTCACGATAACTGTAATACCAAGACGACAATCTATTTGTTTTATGTGATATACTGGTCAGTGTGATGTCTTCTCTGAGCAATCTTTTGAGGATCTCTTGAGCCATGTGTGAAGATTTTAAAATGATAAACTCAATTTATACACTTTAGGTTGTGTCACTGTTATTTATAACTTTTGGTTGAGTCTTGCATGTTATTACAGAACATTCTTTACTACTAGCCGCTTTCTAGATTTATTTTAAATTGAACTGTGTTGTTGTTTATCCTCAGATTCAGTCTTGCGTATACTCCACACCACCTTAGTTGTGTCTAGACTGTTTACCTTCGGATTCAGTCTTGCGTGCACTCCACACCACCATAGCTGTGTATAGACTGTTTACCTTCGGATTCATTCTTGCGTACACTCAACACTTATTACACCATTGCTTAAAATAATTTACCTCTACACATTCCTGTGACGTCAGGCAATCCTCCATATAACATCATGTGACGTCATGGGATTTCCCTATATTACATATGACGTCATCCTCCACACTACACTCAACACTTATTACATTATTGCTTAAAATAATTTACCTCCACACATTCCTGTGACGTCAGGCAATCCTCCATATAACATCATGTGACGTCATGGGATTTCCCTATATTACATATGACGTCATCCTCCACACTACATTCAACACTTATTACATCATTGCTTAAAATAATTTACCTTCACACATTCCTGTGACGTCAGGCAATCCTCCATATAACATCATGTGACGTCATAGGATTTCCCCTTATTACATCATATGACGTCATCCTCCACACTTGGATGTGGAGGAGCTATGTTATTGTTAGTTTTATAATCTACCACGATTCGCCTGTATCTTATTGTCATTCGGATTATTCCGTCATGTTTCACTTGTTCTACAAAATAGGCAGATCGTGATGATTAATCAAGGTTATTATCTACCAGTATGGTATTTGTTAGATAGATTTAAAATACATAACTTACACATATTGCATGCTTGTAGCGATCTTCCAAAATAACGTCTCCTATGTTGAAATTTTCGCATTTGACAGGCCCAATAATTCTTACTGTTTTCAATCTGTCCTGAGTCTTTGGGTCTAACCTCAGGGTACTCTGAGCATGCCATCCAATATGATGATTGTGTGAGATGGCCATCGTCTCTCAAGCTCGTAATGCCCAATGTCAATCCTCATGAAACAGTTATCACCTTGTAACCGACATAAGGGCAATAGTGGAACGGCATAACTCGCTGACACCCCAAACAAGACAAGAATAACTACTCCAAACATGGCTGTGTCGTTGTTGTGACCCCCCTCTCTGCATTGTGGGTAATGCAGATTGACTTTTGGACACAAGGGAGATTACTCGTAGTTAATATTTGATTGTCTTATAAAGAAGTAATTCTTTACTATATAGAACGATTTTTTTCTGTTCTGTTTAGATAAATAATATTCTTACATGACTACAACCATGTCAAAAATCATGAAAAAAATCTCCAACATGTCTTTTTGTGATAAGTCGTTACTTTCAATATACTACAAACAATAAATTAATAAACACATCATGTTTAAAGAAATATTGGCTGAAATAAAGTCCACGTGCACAATACTCCTTAGTAACTTATCCATCACCTATTTAAACATTCAAATTCTTTTCGGGTGAGTGAATCGACCAATGGAATTAACAGACAACGCCCAAACGAGTCTCATCAATCTAAGAACCGTTGGCAAGTCCACGCATTTCCAAATGATATCCTAGAAGCATGGAAAGTTACGGACTTATGTCTACATTATCCTCTCCAAAGGGTGTGAAATTGGAAACTAAAGAATCCACAAGAGTTAAGGTAAATATACTAGATTTCTATTTTCTACTACTTGAACTGCAACATTTAATTTTAACAGATTTTGTTTGTTTGTTTGAGTTTTACGACCCATCGACAACTAAGGTCATTTAGTTATTTGTTTGTTCATATTTGTTTGGAAACCCACGTCTTACCGAGGACCTTTAACTAAAATAGTGCTCCATCGCATACGAATGGTATTTTCTTTGATCAAAACGGGAGCAGGCGAATTAATATGTTTCTGAAGTTACAAAAGTACTTGCTTTTCACCATTACCACATTTGAAAAAAATATTTAAAGGTGAAAACTTTGAAACTAATTAATTGTATCCCGAAAAAAATCAATGGCTCTTTGCCCTATATGGAATTAAGTACTTGTTGTGCATAGGCAAAATAAATAATTTGATATGAATTTTGTGTTTATTCAAACACGTACATGTATTAATACGATTATACATCAGCTATTGTTCAAATACTGGGTATAGTTTATGCTCTATCGGCCTTGGAGAATCAAGTACAAATTGAGAAGAATCCACAATCTGATTAAAATACAGATCCCTATAACCACTCCGTTAAAATGGTTATCAAACGTAGTGATAATAAGAATCTGTATTTTAATTAGATTGGAAGAATCCATCACATAATTTCAACCAACACTCATGAATATGCCAATTCGCAAATTAAGTTTAGGGTAGTTTATTAGTAGACCTAATGCACCTGAATTTCTAATGTGATTTTAACGGCATTTCTAAAATACTTTACTTGTAAACCTTATTCTATCATATAGTTTAGTTTCATTTCCAAAAATATCTCATTATTATTTTCTTTTAATAGGTCGACGTAACTAAATTTTCCTCCTGAAACGGAGAAAAGTATATTCACATAAATAGAAGCGGCAATAGTATTTGCCTCCACTACGAAGAATTCGAAGAACTGTGTAATATAAAGGGGTCGGTTGAAAAGCAGCTCCATCATCTAGACGAGGTAATTAAAATTCTAAGTAGTACAAACATAACTATTTCTAATATATTCCTTTGGTAACATTGGTATTATATACATTTTTATCTTTAGCCTATACCAGACCAGATCTGACTACAGCCCATGAGTCCGTCGTGTCGACTGCTGTAGCTATGGAGGGATACCAATATTGAACCACCCTACCAACTAACTATCCACTGTAACACAATAGACTTGGATCATAAATATTACATAATAATTTTTTACATGTATATTTGGTCTTTTTGAATATATGTTAAATATATCTGTATCAGCCGTGATGTGTATTGTGATGTGATGTGTATTGGGCTAGTTTCATGTCTAGTCTTTAAAGTACTTACGAAATGTAAATACTAGAAATTCTTTATATACTTATTTTAGGTAGAGACTGGTTACAGAGTCATGGAGTTCGTTTGTATTTTGATTTAGGCTGAACCTATGTACCATTAGAGGAAGATAGTCATATCTCTTCAATTATTAGAAATAATAAGGAAGTAGTGTTAAAACCACAAACTGCGACAGTTTGTGAGGGAAAGGTCAAGGATAGAGAGTACCTTAACAAGAAATCCCAGAGGGATCTTGGCGCCCACCAAAGAATGATCTATGTCTGACAATGGAAAGAGGGATCTTTTCTCTGCTTTTCAAACTTTTGCAAACATACTATATATAAAATTTGAGACAGATCGCTTCAGTACTTCCTGAGAAACAGCAGTAACAAACTTCAACTATCAAAATCCAAGATGGCTCCTTGGCGGCCATCTTGATGATTGATCGGTCCCAAATCGAAATATGCACAACTAGGGCCCTAGGGGAACCTATATATGAAATTTGAGACAGATTCATTCAATACTTTCTGAGAAATAGCGATAACAATCTTAACTATCAAAATGCAAGATGGCAGCCTGGCGGCCATTTTGTTGACCGATCGATCCAAAAACGCATTATGTACAACTAGAGCCCTAGGGGCACCTACATATGAAATTTGAGAAAGATCCCTTCAGTACTTTGTGAGATATAGCGATAACAATCTTTAACTATCAAAATCCAAGATGGCTGCCTGGCGGCCATCCTGTTGACCGATCGGTCCCAAAACGCAACATGCACAAACTAGGACCCTAGGGGAACCTATATATAAAATTTGAGACAGATCCCTTCAGTACTTTCTGAGAAATAGCGACAACAAACTTTAACTATCAAAATCCAAGATAGCTGCCTGGCGGCCATCTTGTTGACCGATCGGTCCCAAAACGCAACATGCACAACTAGGACCCTAGGGGAACCTATATATGAAATTTGAGACAGATCCCGTCAGTACTTTCTGAGAAATAGCGATAACAAACTTTAACTATCAAAATCCAAGATGGCTGCCTGGCGGCCATCTTGTTGACCGATTGGTCCCAAAATGCAATATGCACAACTAGGGCCCTAGGGAAACCTACATATGAAATTTGAGACAGATCCCTTCAGTACTTTCTGAGAAATAGCGATAACAAACTTTAAGTATCAAAATCCAAGATGGCTGCCTGGCGGCCATCTTGTTGACCGATTGGGACCCAAAATTCAATATGCACAACTAGGGCCAATTGAAAAGTTTGAGGTTCTCATAGCGAAAACAATTTATAATAATATAAGGTATTTTTAAAGACAGTTATAAATCAAATAACGGGTATCTTAAAAGGTGGAGCATCCTATAAATTTGAGAAAATTTTACGTAATTATAAGTTTCGCCCGTACCGCATTGTTGATTTTTTTACAGAACTACGTGTATAATGGTAATATATTTCAAAAACATCTGCAAGTAAAACAAAATGTCTGCTGTTGATTTATTTACTTAAAAGTTTTATTTATGCTTATAATTCTGAAATTTACTTTACACAATTACCACAATTGGGAAAAGTTTTTTAGGTTCTTACAGCGAAAACAATTATATAATAATTTAAGTTAATTTTTATACATTTAGTGTTAATTAGAACACATATATGCTTTATTGTTCAAAGACCGGTGGAGCATCTTTAAAGTGAATAGTCGGGCAAAGGAAACCAGTCTAAATGCGTTCTTTGGCCTTGCCAAAAGTCATTGGTATACCCATAATAGGTGGGTCAAGTTCTGCTTACGGTGTACAGTTTTGACCATTGAATATTTTGGGGAAGCCCCGTGTAAATTTAGCACAGTTCTAAACATAAATTCGCCAAACTCTTTGAAAACGAGGCTGCGTGGAAATGTCAACATGGACATGTGTTTTCTCAGTCGTGTCGGTTTCGTTTCGTGTGATAAACCACTAATGCGGTATGCAAATTTGTTGTTTTGAGATGATACATTTGATGCAAATGAAGTATTCTTACATTAATGACAATGCTTTGTAATCATTTTTCGATAAAAGCATCTTGTACATGGAAATCGACACAAATATTCGGCCGATGCAGAGATGGGGACCCCGCAAGGGGCAATTATTGGAGCATCGCATTCGTCGTATTTTACATCAACCGAATCATGACGGTTAAATACAAATAATCGTAACATAATTTTCCCATTTAAAACCACACGAAAACGTTCCATAGAACGTCCATGCATGTAGCTGTCAAAGATGTGAAAATAAATTAGCTCATACATAGATATTTTACAAGTACAATATATGTGTTCAATTATTCGTGTAGTTTTTTGCAGAGATTTAATTAAATTATCTATGTCTCTGGTTAAGACAAACAAATGGGCAAGCATATGGATGCAAGAATTATAATCACTGGATCTAGAGGACTAATATAAACAAATATTTCTACAAAGTTAAACAATGAAAAAAAGTATTGCATCATAATTTTATTTAATGATTACAGTTGAAAGGAACATTTAATAAATTAATACTGTTTAAATGTTCTGTTCATGATCTTCTAGGTCCATATTGGAAAAGTTTACTTTCAAGAGCACTCAAATCAACATTCTTCAGTCTTCATATGATGCTAATTGTATGTATTTGTATACATACACTTGTATACAGGGTCCAAGGGATGAACTTTATGTATTCATGTCACTATGCATGCATGGTGCCTGAAAAAAAGAACCAACAATTTTTTATATCTGTTGAATGTGACAAAAATTGAAATGATCAATTTCAAATATATATAAATGGTATATATATCGTGGTGTACCAGTTATCGTGATCGTGCTAATATTCTACGACACGCGCAATTTCCCGAAGTCGGAGCCAGCTGAGGAAGAAGTTGCAATGGTAAGATTACGTCCGTCAAAAAATCAGGTTTTTTTTAAATACCTTGTTTATAACAGTATCCAGAATGCATTTTTCCTATTCTTAAAAATCCCATATGTGCCTTGGGGGGCGGTGATAATACACAGTAATGTCCATGCATTCACAAACAAATCGTTGTTTTTGTTTACATCAGCGTCTGTAAAATTGACGTCGCATCTCTGTATCCAAGCGTGCGCGCGCTAGGGGCGGGTAACTCTGATTTTATACCTTGCTCAGTGGTCTTGCTCAAGTCCAAAAAACGAAGCAATTTTGTGATGTATTATGTGAAATGACGGTGAAATATAACACAATGTCATAATATTTTTTGATGCATAAGATTGATAAATAAACACATTAAATAAAATAAATAAATAAATAGGAAATTAAATAAATAAATACTAGAAAGTAAAAACAAAATAAATAATGAATTAATAAGTAAATATGAAGTGAAATAAAAAAAACATTTGAAAAAATTAAATTCTGACAACACACAGAACAAAAATAAAGAAATCTGTTTTTGTTAACGACATGCACAAACATGCATGTATACAAAATGTTGAGTTTTGAAATTAATATATTTTTTAGGCATGAACTTTAGTCATAGACTTATTTCATAGATGAAACCTCACACTATCTGTAATTCCAAGGCTGTGGATTGAAATGAAAAATAGCAATAAAACAAAGCTTTGCCATAATTCTGTTAGTGTAAAGTCATAAGAAATAAAGATACATTTTAACAATAAACTGTTACCACATGTGGTATCAAAAGTTGATATTAAACCAATCGGGGTGGGAGATAAATTGAATGGTACCAGGCACCGTATGTATTTAATTTCATTCATTACATTCATATTTTTATTTTTTCATTTAGCACAAACGAAAGAAGTACACCCCAACCCAACTTTCTTCAGCCATAGTTGCTGTTAAAAAACAGCATCTTTCCCCATCTCAGGCAGCTGAGGAATATAGTGTACCAAGACAAACGGTAGTAGATCATGTCAGTGGTCATATTGATCGATCTACATGTGGCCCTAACAGGATGCTTACTGTCCCAGAAGAGGAAGCTTTGGCAGAGTACCTAAAGTACATGGCATTGAGAGGGTTTCCTTTAAATAGGCAGCATCTGAAAGCCTATGTCATGGAAATAATTCGCAGAAAAAATATGGACGACACATGCCTTTTTAATATGGAAAAGGGGCCCTCCGACAAATGGTGCCGGTCTTTCATAGCCAGACACAAGGACCTAAGAGAAAAAACACTCGCGCCCCAGACACGAGACAGAGGACGGACCAGGATGTCTAACCAAACCGTCATGGACAACTTTTTTAAAACATATGGTAACTATTTACATTGTAGTATATATATTTTGTTTGAGTCCCATGTACAATTATTAAATTTTACATTATCTCCAAGATTGAAAATTGATTATGGCATTATTATACTTATTATATAATAATATCATAGTTTCTAACAAGAGGCCCAGAGGGCCTGTATCGCTCACCTGGTTTGTAATGCCAAATAATTTTCTGAATACAGGTTCATTGTTTCTTTTCTGAAGGAATTTTAATATTAACCTCTAAATCCACTAATGGGCCCCACCCCTCCTGCCCCCTGGGGGTCAGAGCCAAAATTTATACAAGTTCTGTTCCCCTTCCACAAAGGATGTTTCTGGCCAAATTTGGTTACAATCCATGCAGAACTCTATGAGAAGTAGCGATTTAAAGGATTTACCTCTATTTCCCCTATTGGGCCCCACCTCTCCTACCCCCAGGGGATCAGAGCCAAAATTTATACAAGTTCTGTTCCTCTTCCCCCAAGGATGTTTGTGGCCAAATTTGGTTACAATCCATGCAGAACTCTAGGACAAGTAGCGATTGATAGAATTTACCTCTATTTCCCCTATTGGGCCCCGCCCCTCCTGCCCCCTGAGGGTCAGAGCCAAAATTTATACAAGTTCTGTTCTCCTACCCCCAAGGATGTTTGTGGCCAAATTTAGTTACAATCCATACAAAACTCTAGGACAATTAAGTAGCAATTTATAGAATTTACCTATAATTCCCCTATTGGGCCCCGCCCCTCCTGCCCCGGGGACCAGAGCCAAAATTTATACAAACTCAGTTCTTATTCTCCCAAGGATATTTCTGGCCAAATTTGGTTACATTCCATGCAGAACTCTATGACTAGTAGCGAATTGAAGGATTTACCTCTATTTCCCCTATTGGGCCCCACCCCTCCAGCCCCCGGGGGGCCAGAGCCAAAATTTATACAAGTTCTGTTCCCCTTCCCCCAAGTATGTTTGTGGCCAAATTTGGTTACAATCCATGTAGAACTCTATGACAAGTAACGATTTAAAGGATTTACCTCTATTTCCCCTATTGGGCCCCGCCCCTCCTGCCCCCGGGGGGGTCAGAGCCAAAATTTATACAAGTTCTGTTCCCCTTCCCCCAAGGATGTTTGTGGCAAAAGTTAGTTACAATCCATGTAGAACTCTATGACTAGTAGCGATTTAAAGGATTTACCTCTATTTCCCCTATTGGGCCCCGCCCCTCCTGCCCCTGGGGGGTCAGAGCCAAAATTTATACAAGTTCTGTTCCCCTTCCCCCAAGGATGTTTGTGGCCAAATTTTGTTACATTCCATTCAGAACTCTATGACAAGTAGCGATTTAAAGGATTTACCTATATTTCCCCTATTGGGCCCCGTCCCTCCTGCCCCCGGGGGGGTCAGAGCAAATATTTATACAAGTTCTGTTCCCCTTCCCATAAGGATGTTTGTGGCAAAATTTAGTTACAATCCATGTAGAACTCTATGACTAGTAGCGATTTAAAGGATTTACCTCTATTTCCCCTATTGGGCCCCGCCCCTCCTGCCCCCGGGGGGTCAGAGCCAAAATTTATACAAGTTCTGTTCCCTTCTCCCAAGGATGTTTGTGGCAAAATTTAGTTACAATCCATGTAGAACTCTATGACTAGTAGCGATTTAAAGGATTTACCTCTATTTCCCCTATTGGGCCCCGCCCCTCCTGCCCCCGGGGGGTCAGAGCCAAAATTTATACAAGTTCTGTTCCCCTTCCCCCAAAGATGTTTGTGGCCAAATTTTGTTACATTCCATTCAGAACTCTATAACAAGTAGCGATTTAAAGGATTTACCTATATTTCCCCTATTGGGCCCCGCCCCTCCTGCCCCCGGGGTGTCAGAGCCAAAATTTATACAAGTTCTGTTCCCCTTCCCCCAAGGATGTTTGTGGCCAAATTTGGTTACAATCCATGTAGAACTCTATGACAAGTAGCGATTTAAAGGATTTACCTATATTTCCCCTATTGGGCCCCGCCCCTCCTGCCCCCGGGGTGTCAGAGCCAAAATTTATACAAGTTCTGTTCCCCCTCCCCCAAGGATGTTTGTGGCCAAATTTGGTTACAACCCATGCAGAACTCTATGACTAGTAGCGATTTAAAGGAAATGTTGACGGACAGACGGACGGACGGACGGACGACGGACGGACGGACGACGGACGACGGACGACGGACGCCCGCGCCATGACATAAGCTCACCGGCCCTTCGGGCCAGGTGAGCTAAAAACATAACGATGCTTGTATTGTTAAAACAAAATGATTTATTAACTTCAGAAGAAACAGTAGACAGATTAAACTTAAGAGATCGGCCAGAACAGATATTCAATTGTGACGAAACTGGCTTCGTCCAGAAACAGGGCAGCGAAGGGAGGAAGGCCATTGGCATTAGAGGTGTACAATGCATACAGCAGCAGGTATGTTGTATTCAAATATAATTATGTGGAAAATGCATTCAAGAGAAAACAGTCATTAATATTTGAATATGAAAACATTAAAACTGTCTCCTTGTAATTTTGATGAAAAAATATTTTTGTTCTTAAATAAAAAAAAAAAATGTCATTTTTACAGCTTCACACCTTTGACCATGTGACCGCACAAATGTGTGTCAGTGGTGATGGTAAGGTATTACCAACCTTTATCATCTACCAGAAGGCCCTTCCCCACCGCCCATATCGAGAGGATGTACCTAGAACGTGGCTTTTTGGGTGTCTCAGAATCTGGTAAGAAAAAAGCAAATAAATTCGCAAGAAATTTTAAAATATACCAGTTTCTAATCTCAGTCGATCACATCTTTGCCCAAAGAAATAAAATAGCATCACTAGACCAAATGATTTCACACAATAAATGTACATGTCTTTCAAAATAAATTGTCATTCTGTAGTATTATAAATTATATACATTTATAGAAGAAATTGAAAATGTATCCATGTTTTTTTGTCCTATTAGGATACATGGATGCCGACTTGTTTAAAAGTTGGTTTAGGAACATCTTCATCCCAAATTGTGGGCGGGAAAGACCTGTTCTACTTTTGCTGGATAACCACGACTCACACATCTCAATAGAGGTGATTGAGATGGCAAGAGCAAACCGGGTATGTCTGCTGCTTAAATCTACATGCACATGTTAATAGATACAATAAAGTTTAGAGTTGCAACACGAAAATGATGATGAAATCTTCTAGCTGGTTGGCTTTTTAAAGAAATAATCTAAAAATTAAAAACAAAAAACGTAACATTAATAGATATATACAGTGAAGCGAGTAATATATACACAAAAAAAAATTATGACTATTTAGTTTATCATTGCTATTTGTCATTATAACTGTTTTTATTATCATTACTAATCCATAACAGATAGAGATGCTGGCATTTCCCGCCCATACCACACACTTGCTCCAACCCCTAGACGTTAGCATTTTCGGACCATTAAAAGACAAAATGAAGTCTTTGGCCACTTCACTTTCATTAGCAAACACCAACATGATGGTCAGTAAGGCCAGTTTACCACCTTTGTTATCGTATGGAATTGACCAGACTTGCTCTCCTGTCCTTGTGAAAGCTGCATTCAGGTATGTATATATACAGTTATCCTTGTTCCCCAGTAGTTTACGTATACATGTATGTGTTCCAGTAGAGGAATTTGTTATACATTATGTAAATACTTAATTTAATATATTATTTATGCAATACATCAATAAGAAATTACCAATTAGTTTTAATGTACATGTATTGAATTTCTTTTATATAGAAAGTCTGGTTTAATTCCCTGCAATCCGAGCGTTATTGACAAGACAATGCTGCTACCAGAAGATTTTCAAAGAAAAGAGAAAGGTAACGTTGAAATTTAATTACTTAACTTGCAAATCAAAGATTTAATGTAACAATTTTTGATAAATTTTAAATCAGTTTGAATTGATCATTTACATTTTTAATTTTCTCAGTAGCATTATGTATCATTTGGGGTTCTGATTGGTAAATTCCTTGTTACAGAACCAGCATCGGAAACTCCAGACCCTGAAAGACAATCAGATGAGCACAACGAAGGTATATATATACTAGGATCTTAAACTTATTTCACATTTAGGTCATGGTTGTATGAAACTTATGAAAAAAATTTAATGAATTCACTGAACATTTGTTACAATTTCTAAATCATCATGTAAACATCATGTAATGTTACATAATATAAACTAATTGGTTCCACTTTTGTGAAGTGTATACACTGATTCCAAAAATACATGTACATCCATATGTCTGTAAAGAGCATATCAGACTACATGTATATTAATTTCTATCTTATTGTAGAGGAAAATGCTGTGAGCCAGGCTTCAATTCAAGACGTCCCTACTGATCCACATGAAAGTAAGTCACAATACTCAATGCAACAACTTTTGAAAGTTTAAGGAATATGTGTCATTCAGACTTTCATTATTATTCCATCACCACCTCTGTTTTAATTCCAGAACAGCCATCAACATGCAGCCAATGTGGATCTTCCACCAGACCACATCCCATAGAGGCGGTGAGGAATCTTCCACCCATTCTACAATCCATTTTTCTTACCCCCTCCTTGCCAAAAGCTGACCAGAAGAAGAAGAGGAGGGTGGTATTGGATGCGCGTGTCATCACTGGTGACAACATGCTCAATCAGCTTAAAAAAAAGAAAAAGGAGGAGAAGGAAAAGAGGGAAGGGATAGAAAGAAGAAAGAGAGAGGAAAAGAGAAATAAAAAAAGTTCAAAGAGTGTATGTGGTAAGAAAAAGAAAGTTAGGCATGAAGGGAGTGATGATGATGAGGAGGAGAATGTTGTGTGTGTGGTGTGTGTGCATTGAGAGATCCAGATGATGAAGAGGTCTCTACATCATGGATCATGTGTGATGTTTGTGATGTGTGGTACCACACTGTGTGTGTAGAGTGTAATGAGGAGGAAGAGAATTTTATTTGTAATGCATGTTAAATCTGGAATTTATTAGCAGCTAAGTATGTTTACATAAATACATAAAACTAAACAACAAAATTTAGCTTCCTACACTAGGAACAATGTACATCTTTATACCTGCATCTGTAGCCAACAAATTTAATGGATTAATTTATTTCAGTAAATGAATTTTTATGACTGTCTATGAATCAAATATTTGTGTATAAATGTCGCTATTGTTTCAATGATTTTGAATTTCAAATACATGCATTATTTTAATCAGCTATCTTAGCAAATATTTGATGATGTTTGATTTAGTATTTCCTAATAGAAAAAAACTTTTGTAAATGTCATGTACATGTAGCTTTGGTTTAAACATGAAGAAAAGTGAAAAAAATGATAATAACACATTGATCACAAATCATAAAGTTTTTTGTTGTTCCTTAATATACCTGGTAAACCCTAATCTCTCTCTAATCAAGCTCTTTTAATTGATTGAATGATGCATCCTTGTTCCGGTTAATCGATCCGTGATCAAACTCAATCTGTAGTCCGCTTTTTTGCTGAAATGCTCGAACGTCGTTGAAGACACCCAAAGGAGCATGGGATGGATTTCGCCGAGAGGACGCAGGCCCGTGTTGACGAAGAAAACAACAGCTTTTATTTTATAATGTAACCATGGGATATCAAAGTTATTTGTTGTGAGAAGTTATACAACACTATCTGTTTTTAGATTATATATTTTGATCGAGCTTACTTGCGTATGCATCGTAAAATTCTACTAAGTTGAAAAATCACGATAACTGGTACAGTCGATGTCGGGAACAGGTCCGATTTAATGCATGCATTGTCTGCCAATATTTCGTATGATTCAACTCAAATATAAAAAATTGAATGCTATTTCCGAAACTTCTTGGACTAAAGATAGTTCATGCGAATTTTAAGTCTTCAAAGGTCGCTACTTTTTTAATAAATCCAAAAAAACAACGAAAAAATCACGATAACTGGTCGCGACCCAGTATATTGTAAAGATAATGAGTATACTAAGATACATGTTAACTTGTAATTTGTAATGCGATAAGTGTGTAAATAGCTATTTATAAATTCTGGGAGAAGACATTATAATAAATGTTGCCGAATCCTTTATTTTTGTTTGTTTGTTTGATTAATTAATGTCCTATTAACAGCTATTTCAACAATGTGTTTAAATAGGCAGATAATATTTATCAATAGTACGCAGAAAAACGCATTATTATTATTATCGCAGTGTCAAAAAGTAAACCGTGTGGCCTAAATAACACTGTCGTTATGCCTGAACGGTAAAATTGTTATCTCGGTAGGGCGTTGTCGATAGTTCATACGACATCTAGTCCTACTGTTATAGCTAGCCTACATATTCGGATCCCGTTACTTGTAAATATCAAACAAACCTAAGATATGCTTTGTTGATAAATCTTATCAGCTAAACTACCAAAACCGATGCTAATAATTTCACCTCAGAATATCAGTCGTAATTCACAGCAGCAGTAGAAATATATGAAGACGAAGTGGTATTTATATATTACCTGTGACGACGTGTCGTTTAAGACTCAACCCATGCATACCTGTGTAGGTGACATTATTTATATACGGGTAGTTTAAATGTCAGCGGATCATCGGCCTGAGGGGATGGCCGCCATACCATGTATAACACATTACAGGAATAGTGCTGCCTGATATGTTTTCTCATTAGATTTGTAGTTCATATCACTCGATATGATGTTAAGAGTAGCTATTAATAACTGTGAAGAATCGACTGTCAATATTTTGTGACTTTTGTTATAAATGTCGGGGTGGGGGTTATTCCAATTATATATAATTGAAAATGTATTTTTAGTTTCATATCTTGTATTAGGCATGTTGACAAAGACATGGACTCAATAAACACTCGGGGGTTTTCCGTGTATTATGGTGTAAATGTAACAAATAAATATGCTTTCACAAACAGTAAACAATGGTTTATATACATAGTGAATTAGTTAGATTGTCGGCTAAGCGCTACGTGACCGCGTCCGCACCCATCTGTAACGTGAGCGCATATTCAATGATAATTGATTATGGGGACATCGTGAAATTACTACCAGATATTTTCAATTACATCAATACCAATTGCAATGAATCATAACACTGCTTAGTTGGCTAAAATTCACATTTTCGAAAACAAATTAATAGCCGCATTTTATAAGGGGGTAGCGAATTGAAATCATGAGAACAATGCACTGGAAATGTCAGATAAATAATCCGAAATAAACTAAGGTATTTGTGGGAACGATATTAATCTCGTACTACATCGGTAGGATATAAATACTCAGCATCGTGTGTACTGAAGCGACACAGCTATTTTTAAATTCATTTAAAACCTGTTAAACCTGCTGACTGACCTCGGGCATGTCATTCACAACAAAGGCTCATTGGTCATTAGAGCAGAACCGACGGCCTCTGGATGAACTTACCTGTTCATATGGGAACAGGTAAGTATAACAGGTGTATACGCCTAGTCATTAACAATACACAGGCTAAGCTACAGGTAGACTGTAGACATCTCCTGTAATAATCAAACATGCACTGTAATCATAATACGTTCATTCCCGTAATAACTCTCATTGTAAATATATCATGTCGATATTCATAATAACTCGCATTGTAAAGATATCATGTCGATTTTCGTAATAACTCTTACTTTTAACTTATCAATCTTACTACATTATTGGGGATATGTGGAGTAATTTGTTACAGTATCATTAGTCTATGAGCCGAACATTCCACAGCGATATTTGAAAAAGCTTGAAATAAAAGACATGCGTAAAGTGTTTGTTTGATTATTTTAACGTCCTATTAACAGCCATGGTCATTTAAGGGCGGCCTCCCATGTATGCGGTGTGTAGTGTGTGTAGTGCGAGGTGCGTGTTTTGGGAGACTGCGGTATATTCGTGTTGTCTTCTTGTATCGTGGAACTGTTGCCCTTTTTATAGTGCTATATCACTGAAGCATGCGCCCGAAGACACGAAGCAACACACCCCATCCGGTCACATTATACTGACAAACCTGCCGTCCTACTTCCTGTATGCTGGAACTACAGCTTTTTTAGAACATACCTCAAATCAGCATACTGTAAGTATGATAGGTTTACGGATATATTATGCTGTAGCATGTGTGTTAGGCAAAACATAAACGCTGTTTTCTACTATAATGCGTTTTTATTTGGTTCTTAAAAGTGGCTTGTTACACTATTTCTGTAATTTTGATACATATTAATGATGCATAGCATGAAAACATTACAAGAATTGCATGCATAAGGCACCAGTGTTATTTAATGGCAGTCTTACAAACATACATTGGTGCCGTCTTATGTGACCCTAGCTGTTAATAGGACGTTATACATGGGAGGCCGTCTTATGTGACCCTGGCTGTTAATAGGACGTTATACATGGGAGGCCGTCTTATGTGACCCTAGCTGTTAATAGGACGTTATACATGGGATGCCATCTTATGTGACCCTGGCTGTTAATAGGACGTTATACATGAGAGGCCGTCTTATGTGACCCTGGCTGTTAATAGGACGTTATACATGGGAGACCGTCTTATGTGACCCTGGCTGTTAATAGGGACGTTATACATGGGAGGCCGTCTTATGTGACCCTGGCTGTTAATAGGACGTTATACATGGGAGACCGTCTTATGTGACCCTGGCTGTTAATAAAAAATTATACATGGGAGGCCGTCTCCCTGGTTGTCAATAGGACGTTATACATGGCAGGCCGTCCTTACATGACCCTGGCTGTCAATACGACGTTATATATGACAGGCTGCCTTACATGACCCTGGCTCTTAATAGGACGTTAATTATGTGGTTTGACTGATTTAGTGTCATTGTTCTTTTTTTTTTAATTTCGATTGCTTAAAGATTGACACATTGAATACCATTCATTCGCCTCACCATATGGTAATGATTTTAAGTGCTCCACAAAGTTGTGCCTATTAATATCTTTCTATTGCTTTTGTCGTGCGAGGCGTTAAGTCTATATTTTGAATTGTGTTCTACGTTGTAACTCGTGTTTGTCTAAAAATGATTATTTTTTCCTAATTGTCCAGTATTATTTAATTCCCTGTTGTGGAAAAATATAGCCTTTTCGCCTTTAATCCGTGATCCGTTAATGTGCTGCGTGTTTTCGAAGAACAACATGATTCAGTGATATAGCACTTTTGACATCATGATTGGTCGGTTATACATGCTGTTAGATTTAGAAGATCTACGATGACGAATTCGCAACTCGTCAGATGCCACTATCATAGTACTGTGGAAAACAGTCACACATCTTGCAATAGGTGAGATATGAGTTAAGTTTATTTTTTCATTATTGGAAACAGTCTCTGTGTCACCATATACAATCGGGGCAGCCATCTTTCCTCTCAAATAGTTTGTAAATATTCAATAGTTCAATAGCTAAATAGATCGAGTATCTTCGAATAACTTCTTATAACGGAGATAGAGAGAACATTTGTTTTCGCTCTCTCGACGAGAACATCCTCGAAATCTCCTTGGTGGGCGTATTTTTCCTCCATGGGTGTTAGCACACAAGAGTTTTAGTTCTTGATAAAATGATTTCATCTTATGTTAGTAAAAACTTAAAATGGTACAATTTACATGTATAAATATATATCTTATTGAATCACAATCATTTTGGGGGAAATTTCGTTATCTATTATTACAAACGAACGGACTATTGTTATTTCCTCTCTTAACATCGCATGGGTGGAAGCCTCTCTGTCTTGGCTATTGAAAGACAGAGTTATATGTAAGATACATCCATTTCTTTCAACACTTCGAGTAGAGTTATCACAAAATTCTTTTCGAATGATGACAGATTCATATGCATTGTCCACAAGTAGATATGTTTCTCGTAAATAAATGAAAGCTTGACAAGTCATTCAAACTATCGTACACAAAAATAGCTCGATTCGAATACTTTCTGTATTAATTCTGTATAGATAAAATCGATATCTTTGAGTATTTGATTGTATTTCGTACATAGTACTACCGTTCTTGTTATCCATTTACTTAAAGGAATTTACTTCCGCTCTCTCCTATCAATTACATGACCCCCTCAAATTCTGTAGAGGGGGCGTTTATTTCCTCTGTGAATTTGCACGGAAAATTTAAGTTCGCAGTGGACTTTTTTTTAAATGCCCCATGTGTAGAATTTTTAATAATATTAAAAATCTAAATTTTCTAGTTATTTTACCTTAGACCACATTGGTGCAATGGAATCTGTTAACGTCTGTTAAATGATCTTGTGTTGACATAGAGAGATGATACTTATATTAGACTTGCTTGATAAATTGTAGTTCCTATCCAGTCTCATGATCTCTTTGTATTCTGTAATTAATTTCCATTGGATCATCTTTATTTAGATTGATTACATCATATGTAGTTAAATCAATCACATCACATTCTATCTGATCGTTGGTTAAATCAATGACCTTTTCATATGCAGTTACTTTTATTGAAAAGTTGTGTGGTCCCTTCATGTAACTAAATAGATACGACTGTGTTGCTCTCTCGATGATAACATTCCCAAAATCTTGGCGGTCTTTCTTTTACTTTATGGGCGCCTGCACACAAGAGTTTTAGTTCTTGATAAAATTATTTCATCGTGTGCAAGTTTAAACTTAATATGGTACAATTTACGTGTATAAATATACCTTTTATTGATTCAGAATCAGTTTGGGGGAAATATCGTGAGCTATTAATAAAAACGAAGGGACTGTAGATATTTCCTCTCTTAATATCACATGGATGGAATCCTCCCTGTCTTGTCCATTGAAAAGACAGAGTTATAAGTACGATACATCCATTTCTTTCAACACTTCGAGTAGAGTTATCACACAATTCCTTTCGAATGATGACGGATCCATATGCATTGTCCACATGTAGATATGTTTCTCAAATAAATGAGAGCTTGACAACAGTCATTCACACTATCATATACAATCGAGGGAGCCACTTTTCCTCTAAAAAGGTTGAAGATACTCAATAGTTAAGTAGCTAAATAGATCCAATATATTCTTATAACACAGAGAGATAGAACATTTGATGAGAACATTCTCCAGATCTCCTTGGCGGTCTTTCTTTTCCTTTATGGGCGCGTGCACACAATAGTTTCAGTTCTTGATAAAATTGTTTCATCTTATGTAAGTTTAAACCTAAAGTGGTACAATTTACATGTATAAATATATCTTTTATTGATTCAGAATCATTTTGAGGAAAATATCGTTTGCTGTTTTTACAAACGAACGGACTGTTTTTATTTCTCTCTCTTAACATCACATAGATGGATGAGTCTACAGGGCGTACAATCCAATGGCAACGCGGTATCACCTACACCCCAAAGAAGATCTCCATCAGTTTGTAATGCTGAATATATACAGAAAACATAAATATGGCTAAGTAATCACAACCAGCGAAGGTAGAAAAAACAATTATGACTCCTGTACCTTAACTCATGACCAATGGCACCATATCAGACTCTACGGCATATGTGCAATATACCATGAAAGGGTTATATTATCAGTTACTGACCCCCTATAAAGGCATAGAGGGTCAGTAAGATTTATAGGGGGCGAGGGCGTAGCCCGAGCCTCCTATACTTCTTACTGACCCTCTATGCCTTTATAGGGGGTCAGTAACTGACTATATAACGAATTTATCGCATCGAGGACCATTTATTTGTTTCATTAGATCTTTGTTTCCTATTTGTTTTCTCAGGAATCCGATATCAAACCTGAACCATGCTGGCGAAGTATACAACATCGCCGCATTTTTTAAATATTTGGCATACAGTAGGCCTACGTATTTATTTACATGTATGTATTTCTTTCCGGAATCTGCAAATAACTGTATAAGGAACCTGAAGAACAAATAATTCGACATTCCTAGTGCACAATAGGCCTACCTAAATGCGACATCAGACTGGTTGTATATTGAAAGCATCACAAACAAAAGTGACACAAACATCCATCCAACATTTATAGCGCAGAGACACATGATCATCTCTGCATTCTCGCTGAGATAATCACTTAAAGTAATGCCGATAAATTAGCTGAAGAGTGAGGGTTGATAGATCTAAAGATACGAACCCCTCCATTTGTTTATGGTCGCAGTCAAGAAAACGCTTGAATTCTTACGTTTGACTTTCACCGCGTCATCAACTTTCAAACTGGCGTAGGGGAAGCAACTCGTATTTAAAAAAAATGCGTTTCATTTATTTTGAAGTATAGAAACGATTTTAAATGAATTTTACATAAAAAATAATAAGTGAAATATATTTTTACGGTAAAGAAATGGTATATTTAGTTGAAGAGAATGTGTTAAAATTTTGAAGCGAGGGCGACAGCCGCCATATTGCACCATAATAAAATTTACTGACCCCCTATAAAAGTATTAGGGGGTCACCACGTGACGGCTCTCCGCCAATCATTTGGGGACATTTCTGTCCGAGGTGCGATAAAAATAATATATAATTAATGAAAAGAACATACCTTCTCCTGTAAAATAAAAAGTAGAATATATCTCTCAATCATGAAATTAAATACGAAACCATGATTTAAGTGTGTTTTTTACTGAGAAAGCTGCTTATTGTACGGATGGTGACGCTGTGACACCTGACAGGTTGGTGGTGGACCTCTTTCCAGATTCATGCGCCGATAGTTGGAGGTGGTAAGGTGGTTCCATATTGGATCCCCTCCACGGGTAGTAAGGGCGTGTAGGATGGTACAGGCGCAGGTGAAGGCGATGTCCGTGTAGGCTATACAGTCGAGTCAGCAGTCGGCACGACGGTTGTAGGCTGTAGTCTATTCGGCAGTCGGCACGATTGCTGCAGTCAGATCTGGTATAGGCTAAAGATAAAATGTATATAATATCAATGCAAACAAAAGAATGCATTGCAAATAGTTAAGTTTGTACTATTAGAATTTTTAATTATGTCGTCCAGATGATGAAGCTGTCTGTCAACCGCCTCCTTTATATTACATAACTCTTCGAATTCCTCGTAGTGGTGGTTGATGCTATTCCCGCTTCTACTTATGTGAATATATGTTTCTCCGTTTTCCGGTAGAGAATTTAGTCACGTCGACCTATTATAAGTAAAAATAATAAATAGAAAAATTTTTAAAATAAAACTGAGTGTTTTTGGGGAGAAAGCAGACTTTAAGCTTTTATAACTTGGGTCTAAACTTGTTTGTATATATTTGCAAATAAAAGTATGAATAAAATTAAACTAAATTTCTATTTAAAAAAAAAGTATAAATTAAACTATAAGCAAAATAAAACTACAAATAAAATTAAACTATAAGCATAACAACATTTCTATTAAAATTAAAACTATAGGCAAAATAACACTACGAGCAAAATAAAATTGTAGGTAAAATATTTCAGATTTTTAAGCAAAATATATTAAACTGTAAGCACAAAAATGTAGAGAAATGATAGAGTTTATAATAATGAATATGATTGAATTTATTTATTAAATTTGCAGGAGGATGTGTCGATAGATGACTCGTTAGCACCCTCTAAACCCTCATCCTCCTGGTCATCTACACCGTCGTCCACACCGTACACGTCGTCTACGCCATCAACACCGTCCTCTCATCCTCTTCATCTGCACCTTCACGGACTCTCAGACGACATCATCTCACACCAGACACTGTTGTAGACTCCTGCCTCACTTCACCTTGGGCTGATCCTATATATGGATTATTTGTAAGTTTTAATGTTGTAATCATTTTGAACATGAACATTTTATGGTTTCAATACTCTATATTATTACAAGTGAAACTGTTTCTGAATTGTTTTTTATATCTATTTTTTAGTGGTGCTAGTGATTATGACTATGATCTGCTGCTACGCACGTAATAGAAAGAGACAGACAAGGTAATTATAAATTTTGTTTTAATTTCAGACATAGTAATGGCTATAATTATTCATATTCTAAATGGTGTCGTTGAACTGGAGCCTGAGCCTGAAATAAGAAGGCATGGCTATAACCTTAGACCACGACTAGGGCACAAGTGTACCGTACTTACAACCTCAGGCCTAGACAATTAGGTATTCTTTTTACATGAATAACTAGAGAAATCGATATATCGGTTTTAAAAGTGAGCAGACTTAACCCTTCTCTGTATAATGTGAAACTCTGTTATATCACATAATAATTATCTATCTTTGCTTAATAAGATAATATTTTTTTCAGATCCTACTGAGGTTATGGAGATGGCGGTGGTGGAATCCTCTACTGATCCTCAAACTTCCAACCTGGTCTCCCTAACTGCTACATCCCCCACTGATCTACCAATTTTCGATTTAGTTTCCCTCGGTTCATCATCCGAGAGCATTTTTTTCGGCCGCCTCGTACAGAAGAACCAAAACTGTCAAGATGTCATAGACTGACACTGATACAGTAGACCTAAAGTGTTTGAGCCCTTTAGTTTAACCATAACATACATATATAGCTAATTTTCTATAAAATGTTTTTTTATAAACATCTACCTCATCAAACTATGTCTGATCTTATTATATCTCAAACTTGGAAATTATAAAGCTAATTTTCTATAAAATGTTTTTTATAAACATCTACCTCATCAAACTGTCTGATTTTTATCGTATCTCAAACTTTGAAATTATAAAGCTAATGTTCTATAAAATGTTTTTTATAAACATCTACCTCGCCAAACTATGTCTAATTTTATTGCATCTCAAACTTGGAAATTATAGAGCTAATTTTCTATAAAAAATGTTTTTTTATAAACATCTACCTCATCATTACAATAGTAGTAATAACTAGACCCTAATAATGTCTATTTTCGTATGGTGTAATCAAAATACATAAAAGAGTGTATAGAAAAAAATGTTCACTCGTCATTAGGACGTTTATTTGATTGTGATTACTCTCCATTCATATGTATAAATAGTTCTTACCTCTAAAACATACCCTCATCCTCTGATTCAGAAATGTCCGAAATTTCCTCCAATTCGTTGGGGGGTGTTATGTCATTCCCAACATGAATGTTGAAGCTCTTTTGAACCTTAGCAATTGAATTTGTATGTCGTTCACTGATTGGTTGATCATAAACATGTATTTTTCATTATGTATATTTCTTTCCACTGTTTCTCTACAGCCAGGCGCCGTTCTATAGTCCTTTTGGCTGTATTGAACTGGTCCTCAGTTCTCCATCCTCTCTTTTCTTCTGATATGTTCCTCATATATTTATGAGCCTTGACCGTAAAAATGGTCATGAGGATGAGGATGATGATAAAAAGAAGTATGTCGGTTAGCATTTTAAGTTGTTCAAATAGAAGATGTATGTAGTAGTTAGAATAGTAGATGTATGTATCACTTCCTCCTTTGTTTTTAATTTTCTTGTACAAAAAATATTAAAAATGATCTCATTTCCATACATCTTACAACAGTGAAATTTCAATGGTCTTTTCAGCAAGCGTTTTCTTGCTTTTGAGGAATTTTACTATACAACTGATCTCTGATATCTCTGTCATCAGAAAGGCTCTATAAGTCTTCGTAAGGTCTTGAGAGGATTCTCTCTCTCTCTCGAGATTGAGGTTGCCACAGGTAATGGTGAGCACACAAGAGTTTTAGTTCTTGATAATATGGTTTTATCTTATGTTAGTACAAACTTAAAATGGTACAAATTTACATGTATAAATATATATATTTTATTGATTCACAATCATTTTGGGGGAAACTTCGTTATCTATTATTACACACGAACGGAGTTATATGCAAGATATATCCCTTCCTTTCAACACACTTCGAGTAGAGTTATCACACAATTCTCTTTTCGAATGATGACGGATCCATATGCATTGTCCAGATGTAGATATGTTTCTCATAAATAAATGAGAGCTTGACAACAGTCATTCACACTATCATATACAATCGAGGGAGCCACTTTCCTCTAAAAAATTTGAAGATACTCAATAGTTAAGTAGCTAAATAGATCTAATATATTCTTATAACACAGAGAGATAGAACATTTGATGAGAACATTCTGCAGATCTCCTTGGCGGTTTCTTTCTTTCCTTTATGGGCGCGTGCACACAATAGTTATCACAGCATTCCACTCGAATGATGACAGATCCATATGCATTGTCCACATGTAGATATGCTTCTCCTGATAATAAATGAAAGCTTGACAACATTTCATTTAAACTATCATACACAAAAAAAGCAAAATTGTACCCAGCGTACCTTATTTCTTTCTCCCTTCTTAAACTGAAGAAGACTCCACCAATGCATTTGATAATTCTCTCTCATAAAAAAGGTATTGTAACTAGTTATATAAATAAATTCTAGACCGTGTCAAGTTATATGTCCTCTGACTCCAATCACTATCGGTCTTGTAATCTGGATCCTGATCGGACTTTTGACTGACCCATGCTGGTTTAGAGTGCAATAGTCCGTCAGTCATACATGTCTTTCTTTTCAATTCGTCCTATTCATTTTATGTTGAATTTTTTTAAGGTTTCGTCATAAACCATCTCAGCTTGAAGGGCCAGTAAGGTCTACAGCTTTGTTTAAAAGCCGTAAAATTTTTATCATTTTATATTTGCATCGTCCCCGTAAAATATATAAATATACGCTCATATCACTCAACCAAACTTCTAGCACTTCCTTCTTTGACTGTAAGTGCTCAATTAATCATTCTACCTCTAATATCTCTAGTTTTAAAAAGTCCCGTAAATAACTTTTTTAGATTAAAGGAGCCCATGTCACTCTAAAGTAAGTCTCTTATGGTGGTGGTGGTAATGGTGTCGAGTCTGATTCCGGTGCCGATGACGAGGCGAATGGGTCGACGTCAAATCTAATGATACAGGGAGTGGTGATGAGACGAGCGTGCATTCTCATGTTTGTTTGATTAATTAACGTCCTATTAACAGCTATGGTCATGTAAGGACGGCCCTCCCACCCATGTATGACTAAATGTCTTGGCCAATCTACGGAAAGGGTCTCTCTATATGTGGATGATTTCTTGATCTGTTACAGATCAAAAAACATGCACACTATAGAACGACAACTACAACAATGTTTAGGCAAATCCCAAAATTGGGCTGACGAAAATGGCTTTAGATTTTCAAGATCAGAAACTGTCTGTATGCACTTCTGTCAAAAACGAAAACCACACAATGATCCTGACCTCACACTCAATGGAATTAAAATTCCAGTAGTTGAACAAACTAAATTTCTTGGACTAATATTATTATTCGAAACTGTCCTTTGTTCCACATATCAAACATCTGAAGGATAAGTGTTCGAAGGCGCTGAACATTCTACGTGTTCTTTCCCATTCTGATGGGGTTCGCAGACCGTGAAATGCTTCTGCGTATCTACCGGGCACTTATTAGATCAAAACTTGACTACGGCTCTATTGTCTATGGATCGGCTCGCAGCTCCTATCTACAGATGCTTGACCCTATACAGAATCAGGGACTGCGTCTCCCACTTGGAGCTTTTCGAACAACACCTGTGAAGAGTCTCCATGTGGAAGCTAATGAGCCATCTCTCGACGATCGACGAAAGAAAATATCCTTACAGTATGCTGCTTAACTAAAATCCAACCCAGAAAAAATCCCGCATTTAACCTTGTATTCAAACCACAACATCAAGAAATATTTACAACAAAATCAAACGCTCATACCAACATTTGGCATCAGAATTTCAAAATTTTTGCTGGAACTAAATATAAATTTCGACACCATTGACGAGTACACCGTATAAGGATATACCACCATAGTTCATTTCAAACACTTGATATCAATTAATCTCTACATGACCGAGGGCAAAGAACCAGTGCATTACACGAAGAACAAAATCCTCCTTTCGGGAGTGCATTAGGGCTTTCCCTGATCGTGTTAAGATCTACACTGACGGCTCAAAAGATGGTGATAAAGTTGCGGCAGCATGCTGTACATCTAATCACATGTTCCTCTATCCGACTTCCAGATGTTGCCTTCATTTTTCTCTGCGGAAGCTTGTGCTATCGGTCTGGCTCTTGACCCACATCGAAGAAACACCGCATTGAAAAGGCAATCATCTGTTCAGACTTTCTTTCAGTTCTTCAGGCTTTGAAATCAAGAAACCCTAGAAATACTCTAATTCAAAATCTTTTAATCCGAACATTTCGATTATCTTCTCTAAAACTCAAATTACCTATCTCTGGAATGAACAGGCTGATAAAGCAGCTATGACTGCACCAATGCATTTGATAATTCTCTCTCATTAAAAGGTATTGTAACTAGTTATATAAATAAATTCGTCAAATTCATTTTTGTTTGAATGTCATAAACTATCTCAGCTGAAGGGCCAGTAAGGTCTACAGTTTTATTCAAAAGCCGTAAATTTTTATCATTATATTTGCATCGTCCCCGTAAAAATATATAAATACACGTTCATATCACTCATACCAAACTTCTAGTACTTCCTTCTTTGTCTTTTTTAATTTTCCCTGTACAAAAAAAATATTGAAAATGATCTCATTTCCAGAAACATCAACAGTGAAATTTCAATGCTCTTTTCAGCAAGCTTTTTTTTTTTTGCTTTTGAGGACATTTTACTATACAACAATGATCTCTGATATCTGTCAATTAGAAAGGCTCTATAAGTCCTTCGTAAGGTCTTGAGGGATTCTCTATCTCTCTCGATATGGAGGTTGCCACAGGTAATGGTGAGAACACAAGAGTTTTTAGTTCTTGATAATATGGTTTTATCTTATGTTAGTACAAACTCTAAAATAGGTACAATTTTCAATGTATAAATATAGATATATTCTTATTGATTCACAATCATTTTTTTGGGGAAACTTCGTTTATCTATTATTAACACACGAACGGAGTTAATGCACCAAAGTTATATCATTTCTCTTTCAACACTTTCGAGTAAGTGTTATCACACAATTCTTTTCCGTAATGATGACGGATCCACTATGCATTGTCCACATGTAGATATGATTTCTCGTCAAAATAAATGAAAGCTTGACAAAATTCTTTCACATCTATCGGTACATCACAAAAATACGTCGCCGATTCGCCCCTTCGCACATTTCTTGTAGTTTAATTCTGTTTGAGATTAAATTTGCCATCTGGAAATGGATATATTTCAGATGCCCAATCTATCATCGACGTATCTTGATCACTTACGTATTGGTGATTATAAGGTATCTGTATAGTTAATCAGATTGAGATTCATCGATATTCGTTGAGTATTTGCTTGTTATTTCGCGCTTCTTAGTACGTTCCAGTGATGTTAATACACAATTTTACTTAGCATGCAATTTAACTTACCCGATCCCTCTCATATCAATCTTTTATTTACCCCTAAGTTCTGATAGAGGGGGGACTATTTATTCTACTACGTAGTAATGGTGATAATTATGCAATTGTAAGTTCGCGTGGACTTTGTTAATGGAAAAAGGTTGTTAAATTGTTTTAAAATAAAGATTGGATTATTAATTAATTCATAGTCATACGCTAAATCTAATTATCTGATTTCTTCGTTATTCTTACGACCTCAATTGGTGACAATGGAATCGGTTACACGTCTGTATAATAGCTTCTTCGTGTGAACGATAGGGTGAGATGATACTTCACATTAGACTTAGGATTTTGCTTGCTCTTAATTGCAACTTCCTTTCCAGTCTCATGATGATCTTTGTATGTATATAATTTACTTTCCGACATCTGGATCACTCTTTTATTTATGATTGATGTACATCCTCCTATTAGATTGAATCAATTCACTACTCACTTTCTAGTCTGATAGTTGATCAACATCAAAGCTCCCTTTTCATATGCACAGTTTACTTTTATTTGAAATCATGTTTGTCTGAGTCCCTTCATGTGAAACTGATTTCAAATAGATAGCGATCTGTGCGATTGCTCTCTTTCTCGATGATCAAACATTCCACAACATCTTGGCCGGATACAGTTAACTTTAATGGGCGACCCTTGCTACTCTAAGGGAGTATACGATCTCTAGATAACTAATAATTCAATCTTGGAGCAAGTTTTAAACTAAAATGGTACAAATTTACCGAGGATTATATAACTTACCTTTAATTGAATCAGAAATCATATTGGGGGAACAATATCGTGTGTAGAATTATCACACAATTCCTGATTCGAATGTATGAACAGCGAGCCCTCTATGCTTTAGTGTCAAGCTTGTAGATATGTATCTTCGCATAAATAAAATGGAAAGCGTGGACAACAGCCTCTTCACATGCATGTCATATACAATCGAGGGAGCCATTTTTGCCTCTATAAAAAGTTGTTAATTAGTCAACTCGCCAGTTAAGTAGCTAAATAGAAAGATCACATAGATTCTTATAACACAGAGTGACTAGAACATTTGATGATATCGAACACATTCTCCATAGATCTCTATTTATTGATATTCAACTCATTTTGGGTAAAATATCGTTAGCTGTTTTTACTCAAATACGAAACGCGACTGATGTTAATTGCCTGTTTCTGACCTTCAACATCACTCTAGGATGGAATCTCCTACCCTGTACTATGACAAATATTATTAAAGACTCAGTATAATAAATTAAATATCATATCCGATTTCATTCAATACATCGAAGTACAGTAATTACACCCAATACTTCTATTCGAAAGATGGACAGAACCAATATGCATCGGTTCGCACCATGTAGGAGTTGCGTATATCGTAAATAACATGAGAGGCTTGGTACACACAGTCAAGTCGACGGGCTGCCAATTTTTTCATACTAATAAAGAGAGAGCGAAGATACACCATAGCTAATTTACTAAATAGAACAAATATGATCTTCTTTCTAATGCACACAGTGAGATCAGCAAACATATGATTACCGATTCAGATTCATTTGAGCGGGGAAAATATATCGTTAGCTCCTTTAATTAGAACAAAACGTAATGGACTGAAAGTTATTTTCCTATCTTCTTAACATTTCCTATAAAAATAGAATACCTCCCTGTACCTTGACTATTGAATCGACAAGGATTTAATACTGTGAAGATATATCCAA
Source organism: Argopecten irradians (assembly GCF_041381155.1). Taxonomy (NCBI): domain Eukaryota; kingdom Metazoa; phylum Mollusca; class Bivalvia; order Pectinida; family Pectinidae; genus Argopecten; species Argopecten irradians. The sequence continues at coordinate 37,394 of NW_027188165.1, forward strand.
TTTCACCAGCCATCAAAACACAGCATGTGAACACCGAATGATGACAGAATTCACATATGCATTGTCCGATTCGTAGATATAGCTTTCGTTCGCTAAATAAATGCAAAGCTTGACAACAGTCCAAATTAAACTATTCACGCTCAAAAAAAGCCAAAAATTACCCAGCGTACACTAAAATTCCTTCTCCGCTTCTTTAAATCAGATGATTGCCACCCAATGCATTTGATCAAATCTTCTCTTCATTAAAAATTATAGTGTTAAAATTTAGTTATGATAAATAAACTAACATTCTAACCGTGTCTTCGACGTATATAAGATCCTCAGACTCCAATCACATTCGGTCGGTAATCCTGCGTGTATCGGGAGCTCGAGCTGTCTTGATCCCACCTAGCTGGTTACAGTGGCAATTGCTTCGTCAGTCAACATGTCTTTCTTTTCAAATTCGTCAAATTACATTTTTTTGTTGATTTTTTCAGGTTTCTTCATAAGCAATCTACAAGTGCAACAGGCCAGTAAGGGATGCTACGGACTTTGTCCTCAAAAAGCCGTAAATTTTTGATCATGATAATTAGTCATCGCTCCCGCGTAATAAAAAATATTCTAAATGTAAACAGTTCATATCACGAGATACAATTATCTCTCCTAAGCACTGATTCTTTTCTTTGACTGTAAGTGCTCAATTAATCCATTCTCTACACTCGATATATCTCCTAAGAGTTCTAAAAAAGTACCTGACAATAAACTTAATTTAGAATAAAAGGAGCTCCATGTCACTCTATTTGTAAAGTTCTGATGGTCGGTCCGGAGGGTGATCGTTGTCGAATTCTGCGACGTAGTATAATGGTCGATTGCCGGTCGCGAGCGACGAGGCGAATGGCGTCGACACGTTTTCAAATCACAATGATACAGGGGGAATCGTGCGTGATAGAGACGAGCGTGCCATCTTATGTTTGTTTGATTAATTAAATACGTCCTATTCAACAGCCTCTATGTGGTCATGCTAAGGACGCGCCCTCACAGACTGTATGCGGTGTGAGGCCGGTGGTTGCGTGTATGTTTGTGCCGTAGGTGCATGTTTTGGTGAGACTGACGGTATATTCATCGCTCGTGTCTTCTTGTATATAGTATAGTGAAACTGTTGTCCTTTACTGATATTACCGGTGAGGCTGAGTTCCTACAGGGTGTACAATCGCAATCGCGCAACCGCACGGTTATCACCTCACACCCAAAGAAGCTCTCTTCAGACAGTCGTTGTAATGCCTGAAATTTATGGACAAATACTCAACCCTAATCTCCTTCCCCCTCACCTTTGCGATAAGTAAATCCACAACCCAGCGAAGGTAGGTAATTACCAATTATGACTCCATGTACATTAAACCTCACATGACCAATGGATACCTCCTCCTGTAAATAAAAAGTAGGAATATAGAATATCGTCTTCAAT
>NW_027188166.1:0-38816 GCF_041381155.1 Argopecten irradians
ACTCGTATCGTGTAGTGTGAAGAGTAGCAAGAGGAAGACCGAATATGTGTTCCAGCAATGATTTGACAAATTATTCTTTTCCGTGATTCGTACCAAATGTTTGTAAAAATAACATCGCTGCTACTTTATGCGACATTATGACATATGAGTAACAGCTATAGAATGGAATAGTAAAATCGGGACTGTAATTCTTATGACCAATTGACTTCAATCATTGTAAATACGTAAGGTATATATGTCGACGACATATAAAGGACTACTTATATTAGATTTAAAATGTACTTGTCCAAGTAAACATTCTGAAAGACCCAACCCTGTTATATAGGCTCACCTGATTTTTTTCTCAGTTTTTTCCACTATATAAAGCGCTTGGTTGCGAGTTTGAAACCTACATCTTATACATGGGATATAGATATTTGAATAATATACAATTATGTTCTTTTGTGCTGGTGAATATCACATCATATTAAAGTCCATAACTGTTTTTTATATGGCCAGAGAAGTAAAACAAACGAAGCCTAATACAAATGTATTCTGAATTTATTCAATTTTTATTAATAAACATGTATAAAATATTATAAAAACAGAATGCCACTTATTAAAAACGATCTGTACGATACCTTTAAAATCGCCGTTCTTTCGTATTTCTTTATAAATATATGTATGGTCGGGTAGTAGTTTGTGTTCACAGTGTCTCTGTCGCTGGGGAAACTTTGAAAACTGTGTGATTAAAGAAAACGAAGCGATTGCAGTTGGCCATCTTTTGTGTATTCCCGTCATCTGACAGATCGTGTTGCAGGTTATGACGTCATGACGTTTGTTCTAGAGGATTTCCATTTCCGCTATATCGACCAAAAACCAGTGTACATGTTTATTTCATAAAACCAATTTAATTTCTTATGTTATACTCATTTCTATTGGTTAGATATTGTTTTTCCATAGACCGAAGAAATTGTATGAAGTATTATGACGTCATACATACAATTTCCGGGCATATTTTAAAAGTGGCACAGTCATTGGCCAAACTGAACTATTAGATAGGATATCAATCCGCCAAAACTCAATTTGATTCATTATAAAAGTAAGTAATATAACGGAAATTAATACATAATTAGTACCTAATTGAGTTAATCTAAATTGATACTTCGAGACGAGTTTCATAATTTCAATTTGATAAAATATTATTTCATACAAAATATGAAAAGCGGTCAAACAACAGGCTAAGCCTCAACAGGTTCTCCCCAGATAACACAGACTGCACTTAACATTAATATACAAAATATACTCTTTTAAAAATAAATTTTAAAGTATCTGAACAACTAACATGAGAAGATTTAGATAATCAAAGTCTGTAAATTAGATAATGTATAATTCGATATATGTTTTAGGTGAAAATTGTTTATGTGAAAGTTACTCCTTCCACTCATGGGATAAAGACCAAAAAAAAGTCCATTCGCAAATAGGGATCACAAGTCATCCACCCATCCACACATTTATATCTCTGTTAATATTAAATCTAATTTATATTATTAGTTATATCACAAAACATTGTATCAAAATTTTCCAAATAATCTACATTGCTACAAGGTGGTCTGTAAATACAACCTAATAAAGACTTAATTACCACCTGTGGGTAACCTCAAAGCATTTGTATATCTTCTTTTCATAACTATATTATCTTTCCAATAAATAATGACTCCTCCCCCAGGTTCACGGTCTTTTCTGTGTAGGTAGTAGATTCATACACCTTACTTGATTTTCATTCTCTGCAAACAGGTTTTATTTTTGGTTTGTTAAGGAGTTTTGCATTAACACCAATTTATAAAGTACTTCACTTGCAGTATTTAAACTTCTTACTAATTATTTATAATGCATTTTTATTTTTATTTGAATAATACCTGAGAAAACGATACAAATAATTTATTGCTTTTTAATTACTTTGATGCTTTGATATAAACGTAAGTATCATAACTCATACAACGACAGAAAATGGAAATACGTGAGAGCTCATCGTTAAAGCAGCAATGTTTTTAAAAAGAAGTATGATGTTACGGTTATAGTTATTTATTGACACTAGAGGTAGATAAAATTAAAGCTTGTTATGACGAACACACTTTGCATGGATTTTGGACTTACATTATCATCACATGGTATTTTACGAATCTGAGATATTTTTACTCCATTATTTGTAAATGATAACCTCGTTGATCGACCGAACAACAGTATGAACTTGTCTAGGCAGGTGAAGTGAGAATTCACCAGAGACCAGATACAACACCATGTAGAAGGTACTGTACAGACTTAAATTAACTTAATATTTTTTCGCAAATTTATCGTTGCTTTTCAGACCAAAAACGAGAGTCTTAATGTAATGGACTAATGGCGATGGCGATCATCATAACGCCCGAGCACTGGGTATTACGTCATCAGCCGTACAACGATAATAATAACATGGAAAACCAATACACAATACCATATGATTTTAATGGAAGGAGTTTATTTCACAAGTTCAAACTCGGATTTGGCGAATACGGAATGTACAATTCGTATTTTTCTTGGAAATTCGCCATTTATCACCATTAAGTATCCCAATTTAAAATCATTTTCCTCGGTTTGTATTTCATTGACTTTCAGATAAGATAAGTAATCTAACCGATGGACTGTACAGATCACTTAAACGAAATAGTCCAATGATCTACCAAAAGTAACAAGTGCTGAAATATTTATTTCACAGGTGGGAAGGCATGCTTTCAAATGGTGTTTTGATCGATTCTGATACGATAATACACAAAAATTGTTCGTATAATTTCTTAATAGTATTAATAAGATACATCTATTAATGTATAATGTATACAATTGTATATCACACGTTGTCGCAAATATCAACTAGATTCCATCATTGCCATTACAGTAAAGAACTTAATAGTCACACATTGGTAATGTCTTAAAAGGATGAAACCTTTTGGCAGTCTCACTAGCTCTTTAACCTTTTAATACACCTACAATTCCTATTTGTCACCATTGCGTGTTTTACTATATTTAACAAAAATAAGGTAATACACATAGTATGTTCATATCAACGTTTTCGTATTATTCAATATATTATAATAGTCTCAAAATTAGTTTTTAGGTGCTAAAATAATTATCTCCAGATATATATACGTATCTAGAAGACTTTCTGTTTGAAACGATGACTTCCCAGCATATTTCTATATAGTTTAACCCTATTAAACTACCCTCGCTTTAACACGACCAGCGACTACACATCTCTTTACATCGACCAGAAAACAGGATCAACGTAGTAAATTCAGCTTTGTTGTTACACATTATATCAAATCAGTCCTACATTGTTATATAGAACATTTGAATGGTAATCACAGATATACAGGTTAACGTTTATCTTGATATCCCACCTCTATGTTAACCTTTTTTCATTAAATCCAGGCATGTGTTAAAGATATGAACTATAGAGTAAATATTCAAAACATATCTGTAAATACTAAATTCAAGATCAATGGCAAAAGTGACATTTGCAGTTTGAATAGCCAAATCTACTTATTTGGGATTCTGTATATACAATGTTGTTTACACACGTACTGTAGATGTGTTTATCTGGACCTAAGATAAACTAGATAAACTAGTCTACATGTCGAGGTAAACTAGTAAGTATTGAAAGGTTTACAATCTACATACAGAAGGAATAAGTATAATCAATGTTTTCATTATTGATAATGTGGAACACGTGCTTTGAGTGCTTTACAGTGTGTAATTTATATCGCCTATTATATTTCTTATTTTTAGAGTGGTAATGGAATATACTATAAAAAATATGATATAATTTTTAAAAGGAAAAAAAATCATACACAGTCACAAAAGAATTAGTCTCACCACAGGTTTACGCTGCGCAAAAAAATAATACTAAAAATAGCCCTGTATCCCATTTCCAGAAAATGGGGTAATTAATCTTAAAATGCTCTGAACACCACAAAAAATTCCGATCTGAATATTTCAGGGATGCATTCGTTGAATGGATGATGATTTTATTCGGTCTGTGCTCATTAGGAAATCGTGACCCGGGGATTGTAGCGTGTACTTTTCCGACTAACGATTTTTACACGAATTCTCGTAATTGAACATTCGATATACAAATCAAATTCGCCCATAATCTCATCATATCATATACCATAGTAACCAGTAAGGAATTGTCTTCAATGTAAGCTAAAAATATTCAGATCGGATGATTTTTGAGGTGTTCAGAGTATTTTCAAATTAAATACCCCATTTTCTGGAAATAGGATACAGGGCTAAGTAAACAACCATTCAGTATTTTTTTTTTTTTTTTTTTTTTTTTTTTTTTTTTGCGCGCGTCGTAAACCTGTGGTCTCACTACAAAAAAAGGTCATGTAAAATATACCAACATTTCAATTTGGACACTTAAAAGGAATTGAAAATCATTCATAAAAAAATACGAACAAGTAAAAAGGCATGTGTAAAAATATTAAAACTCCTGAAAGAAGTTAATAGCTAATCTGTTTGGTGAAAAGTAATTTACTGCGTGCAAAGCACATATTATTCCTATTATTCGTATTTTTTTTTTTTTTTACTCTCCTTGCAACTTTTAAATTATCGTGCCGCTGGCGACGCCTAATTCTTCGTGTTAACATAACACTCTCTGACTATTACATTTTAATTATATGCTAAAAGATATTTAAGATATAGAAAAAAAATAGAAAATTACCGAATCTAGATTTTCCAAAGTATAGTTATGAATAAAACATAATTATAAGTAATACTTATATGAAGCCATGCATTATCAGACACGTGTATATTCCAATGCAGGAATTACTAGATGACCTTGTAATTGCTCTGGTGTACAGAGAAAAACTATATATAGAAGGGTTTTGCAGTAATTGGTGTCTTCCAGTCTAGCCAACTTTTGAGATTATAGGTGAGAAACAGGTAGGGTAACAGGTTGGCCAGGGTGGAATAGGTGTGTTTTACTATCAATACACTGAGAGCAACAGGTAAACCTCAGGAAACATATCCTAGTAGAGACAATTTGATACACTTTTTATGGTATATGGAGAAACTGAAAGTTATTCATTAGATGTCGATATTTGGTTAAGAATTACACAATTTTGGTTTATGTTGGTTTGTAATAAAATAAGTTATCAAACCGTACATGTATGTAGCATGGTTCATGTTGATAAAAATATTATTATATCAGAAAAGTTGTGTACCACATATTAACTATTTAAAGAACGAAGTTAAACAAAAACTGTTAATAACAGTTTTATGTATACATTGGACACCTTGTCACACATTAAGTGTGTCTGAGTGAGATTTATATAGAAACATTTATCATTATACAAAATATTCCAATCTGTCGATTAAATACGATTGAATTGAAATATAAGGATTGAATCTTGCTTTTGTCGATTTCATGGGGTGATGAATTTTATTTCCCCTTGAAACAAATTCAAAATGAACTGCTCACTTCATTCAATTTGTTTCAAGTTACACATGAATGTCAATACTGATGACGCACCTGTACAAACTTCAATGGACACAACTGGAGTGCATTCTCCACAGTGAAAAATGATCGATTCTTCCCGGGAGTTAGGCATCCATGCGTTAAATAGGCGCCATTAATATATGATCAATACATTGTGTTTATTTAAAAATACATGAGTATTATTTGTTAGCCTGACAGTTGATTATTAAAAAATCATTAACATTAACTTTCTAGATATATTGAATTCCAGTCATATCATATATCATATATATCCGTTCACATATACTAAATATAGATATGAACGGAAATTCAAATACATTTTCATTCTACGAAAATTAATCTTCGCGATATTGTTTTGAAACCAGAATCACGAAAAAAAAAATTTGGTGACGGTATCATCGATTAGGTTTAAATCAAGAATGATTGTGAAAGATGAATACAAAAGAAGTTTTATTGTAACTGCGTTTACGAAAACTACACTTTGTGTAAAGTTATGTATCGGCAATAATGATGGCATTACTATATTTAACAATAGATAAGGTTTAAATGTTATCAATACAATAGTATAGGACACCTATATATACAGGTAATGACTTAGGAATTCCACACAATAACGGGACGGATTGCAACACGTTTTTTAGCGTTATTCGTCGTTAACATTACGTGTAGCTAAAAATTGATTACGTTCAATATTTTCATCCCGGTCTCTATGGCTGTATTATAAAACTAATATTTGATTTTTTAAATTTGTTTTTTCATGTTTTGATTTCGTGATTCATGTTACGGTATTTTAACAACCAAGGTTTTTAAGAGACAATTCACTATAGGCTAATTATTTTACATAACCAAGAAGCAAATTATGGCATAAATGTATGTTCTACATTTCTTATGCAGCATATGACATAAAATATTGACAAATTCCACGTCATTTTTTTAGTATTTTAATTGAGACCGTTGTAATAACAACACGTTAAACAAATGAACTACATAACCACTGAGGAGGTGATAAAATGATTTTTAGGCAAGATAATTCACCTAATAAGGTAAACACACTACTGTCAGAGCAATTTGAGCAGCTCTAGACTAAAGTTGCATTACTCTACGAACAAGGGACAGGGTTCGGCATACAAGAAGTTCGACCAAATGTGTAATGACGGAGAGCGAGCGAGTTTGAACATTTCACACGTATTTCATCACCATGGGCTTTTCTTGCATATCACAGTAAAACCGACTGATCTAATTTCCATTAAAACTGGTTTTTTTCGATATATGTACAAATTTTAATGTTCCTTGTACTGAATTGTCCTTTAAGAACATGTCAGGTTTTGGTAATTGGAAGATTTTAGAACTCTGGGATTCATTTAAAATGGACATACATTATTAAAGTAAAGCAAATTGATGCATTAAATATATATACCCACCTTTATGCTATCAGATACAGGTGTAAAATATGGTTTTCTACTTCATTATATTATTTTCTAGCAGTGAGATGTAATGCAGTGATTTGAATATATTTCTTTTTTCAGATTAAAAAAAATGGCGACTTCTTCCAACCTAACATCATACCGCAATGTTCTTGTCTATATTGGCAAGAACCTTGAAACAGGTCAGTTAAACCTTATTTCTCCATTTTCATTAAATAAAATGTCCTTTGTCATTTTTGTGTTCTTGTGCAATTAATATCTCCTTTAAAAATACTAGTTAAAAAAGACAAACTACTTTGACAAAGTTACAGTTTGAATCATATATTTTCTAATTTTCTTGGTCGGTATATACTAAGTATCCTAATCAAAAAGTCAAACTACTTTGACACTATTGGAATTCTTATTTCTAATAACACCAACGCTGTATTCTCAATGGAAAGGTGACGTGAAAAGTGCGAAGTTTGTCATTGGCGCAAACAAAAAGTTGTTTCCCTCCGGCGATCTGAAAGGCGTTAGCACTACTGGAGAGGAACTCATGGTACTTTTGGAGAGGAAAGGATTCATATCTGATTCCAATGTTGAAAACCTGCACTCACTTTTGGGGCAGATTGGCTGCATACAGCTTTCTTCCAAACAAGAGCCTTTGAAAAATAAGCTTATCCTCAGGAAAGAAGGTGAGGTGTAAATTTGCTTCTTCTCTTTATGATGGGTACATTGTAATCTAATCTGTCTAATTATATCTGTCGATAGTGTAATGTACGATGTAAATCATTTTTTAAAGTTCAGAGGTAATATTGACGTTTTTGGGTTGTGTTGTAGATTTTGACGTTTTGAGGTATTATTATTTATAGTAATACTATTTTTTCCTGTAGAATGTTTCTATCAACGTTTATCTATCAAACGTTGAATGATACTGTATACACACATAGGATGACATTTTACAAGTGTTGGTCGTCTCATTTTCCCTAAGAGAACCAGTTGTTTATCCACAAGTTGATAAATCTTCCTGCCTTGCCCATTTTTATAATACATATGTGTAAGTAGGATCGGAAGTTCGTCCGATGTTCCCGGAATATTTTCTGTTCCAAGTTTGAATATGATACTTTTTGATAGCAGAAAGTCTTGTCGCACATCTAGACTTGTCGCCTTTATTACTTATTGATGCTTTTGAACAATTTTGAAAACTAATGAAACATTGATACATTTAACGAGTTATCCTATTTGTACGAAGTAAATATAGTTTCTAATTATTTTATATATTTCAACAGCAAAATGGAAAGTTGGATATGCCACCGTTCCACACTTCCTGAAAGTGAAACACTGTACCGCATTAGAAGAGGCATTGCTCGCAGAGAACATAATTGCTATTTTGGGTAAGTATCATAAAAAATCAAGCAAAGATTGCAAGATATGTAAAGTAAAGATAAACAAAGCATGAGAAAGATTATTACCATATAGCCCGCTACTTTATTTTTTGTGGGCATGATATTTTTGCGATTTTGTGGGTCATCGCTATGATTACGAATTTTTGATCCGTGAATGAGTTAAATCATATATACATTTGAAGTCAAATTGCGAAATTTTGGTTTTCTAAATTGTCATCTCCCAGTTTAAGGACGCAAAATTTGGATACGCGAAAGTAAGCGATTATACGATATGATCGCATACCTACTGTATGTAATTGATATAACAAACGTATATGTTTGCTCGAACAGGTCCACCAGCGACAGGAAAAACCCAATTGGCATGCAATTACGCACAGGAATTCTTCAAGGAGAACGGGGAATCAGTAATATGGAAGCTAGACTGTGAAGGGAGAACAGAGTTAATCAAATCAATGATTGACCTCTTAGAACGCCTTCAAATGAAACCGGAAGGCAATAACAAGGACAAGGCACATTACTTGGAGGAGATGGGACAGATGGTGCTGGATAATCTGGGAGGGCCCAAAAACAAGCTAGGAAAACACACTTGCTCATCTTTTGACGACGTTGGCGATTCATGTAACGAAATCATGAGCAAGATTCTGAAAGATCTTCAAGGAAAACTCACGAAATGTCAAAATTATTGCTACTATGAATGGCGATATTGGCATTGCATGTAGAACCATGGAGGTTACTGGCTTACTAGACGAGGAAGTTATTCCTTTCTTCAGACATAGTTCAGATTCAGACAGAACGCAATCGGCTATTACAAATGCTAAGGATGAAGATATTAAAGCTTTGGCCAAATTATTCGGGAACTCGCCATTCGGTTTGATGCTATCTAAACACTACATCGAAAAATCGGGGATGGACCTTTTAGAGTTCACAAAAATGTTAAAGGAAGATGAACAATTTTTCGATGCTGCAGAAGATCACGCAGAAAACATCGGTCAGTACTACAAAAAACGACTAATTGCCGCAAACAGAATTATTTTGGAAAGAGTGGAACTAAAACTGAACGATGACGGTAAGATACTACTGTCTCTCATCCCTTTCCTACATCACGAACATATTCAAGTCGGAGTATTGTCTAGACTACTCAAGAGTGTGGATCTATTCATGGCCACAAATACGAAGACAGCAATGTCATAGAAAGACTTAGAAAGTATGCTCTCTGTGACTTGAAGGGTCTTGGCCATGACCGCGTTATATCAATACACGCTTTAACACAAATGGCTCTTTTGAATCGCCTGTCCACGAAGGAGAGAAATCAGCGAATTCTTAGTTTACTTAATTTTTTCGCCACGAACATGATCATGGATTGTAGATTATGGTCATCAATGCAGACGAATATCTTGTTTATCGACCACGCTATGAATGTTCTCCGGATGGCTGAAGCGCTAAGCGACCCTTGTGACACGATCAAGGTTTTGATATGTTACGTGAGCACGCTTGTCGGTGTGACATTCCGTATCAAAGGCGTCGACAACTTCTTGGTAAATCAATACCTCACTCGAGCCATGACGCATTGCTTTCAAATGATTGGGGAAGATCCTTCTCAATTTGGATTAGACCTCTCTGGAGATACGAGGTCTGACAAAAGACACATCACAGAGCACACTAGAAAAGAAGGTATTCTGGTTGAAAAGTTAAGCTCTCTTAAAGCAAAAATTCCAGACAAATTCATCAAAGAATTTATTCCCTCCATGAAACGTCCAGACAAGGACATGGAACACCTGAAGACACGGTCGAATCTACCCCGGTTTTCTTTCAAAAGAGCTAGGAAGCGAACTGCATAGCGAGCTTGTTAAGAAGAAGCTGTCAGCACCTCTCGACGTTGTCCGCGAGTTTTTCTTTGTTGAACTGTTAATTGTCATACTTTTACAACAACGGCCGAAATCACTACTTACAGAAACATTTACGCAAAAAGTTTATGGAATTATCATGGGGCTGGGCGAACAGCTGAAAGAGAAATGTCCCAATTTTCTTTCAATACAGTTTCTGATAACTCAGAGGAACGGCCTTCTGTACAAACTACTAAAGGTTGATCAAACAAATACAACAAATGAAGAAAAGTTGATGGTACTTCGTAGTGCTGTAACAAAGTACACCTCGTTGCTTCATGACAAAGAATATTACTTCGAATTTGGAGTTTTGAAGCTCAGTAAAGAATGTAAGAACTTTCACCACACAGCAATGTGTCGGAAATTCCTGCTCAAATGTTACTGCCGTCTGTTCGAACTGCATACTACAGACACAGAAAAGCGAGAAACCTATGGACTGGGTATGGAATGTGCTAAGAAACTAACAGACTTAATGAAAGAAATGGCTGACTTTACTGCACTTCCTGGACTCCATGTTCAGTTAGCGAAATTTTACATGTTAAAGTCACCAGAAGGAGGGAGTCATATAGCGAAAGCCATTGAGCATTTGGAGGAAGCAGACACAATGGAGAAGAACACGGATGTCGGATTGTCACATTTTCGTCTCCAAGCCCTGTTTGGGTTGGTCGTCTGCTATCGAGAGATCGGGGACGCGGACAGTCTGCAAAGAGCAAGAGACATCTCGTGCCTTCTTATCAGCAAACTGCACTCATGCAATTCACAAGAAAGCTTAAACAAAGCACACAGACATCTAAACGAAATTAATGAAATACTAAATTCCTAAGCAGTAAAATTCAGAGATTACCTTTTACTTGTAAAAATATAATTTCGCTAACTGCTGTTTAGTGCTTTAAATTCGCGGGGTCCATATTTTCTCTTGTGAGATGTGTCATTTTGGATAAGGTTCACACCAAACAGACGTCTCGACGATGGTACGATAAAATTATATGTCTTGAATTTGCGGGTTTCAGTAAAACCACTAATATAGCAAAAATATACGACCCGCGAAATTTACCCGCTATACAGTGGTTTTCTACCAGCATTTAAGTTTGTTAGATTTCGCTGCTTTTTATTACATGTGTATGTCCTTTTTAGCTCAATAAGGAAAGGACTATTTACTGCAGACATTCATGTGTTAATATCACCATCGAATAGGATAGATGTATAGGTTCCTACACAGAAATGTTGATGTGCAGAAAGGTTCATCCTCGATACTCCAGGGGTTCCGATCACTTAAGATCTCTACACCCTGGACTATCTCATAGTAACTGAAGGCAGCTCCAGTGAAAAAATCTGAACCAATCATAGGCCTGCAAAAATTTTCTTTGAAGACTACAGAGAGAGCAACTTCCAACTTCAAAGCCACATAGTCAACCATAATGTACCGTTATACGGCTCCAGTTTTACTATGATATAGTCCAGGGGTCTAGAGATCATTAGTGATCGGAACACCTTGAGTATCGAGGATGAAAACAGGCATGCTAAGTATTATTATACTCAAGTAATTTCAGAAGAACATGACACTTTAGAAACTTAGTTTTTGTGCTATAACACTATTTTTCGATAAACTATACTTGTAAACGTTTAAATAAATGTGAAAGTCTATATGTGATGTACATCTTCTATCGTCTCAATTTCAATGAAATACAGGAACATAAGTTGCTTCGCCCATCTTTGATAATTTGCTGAAAGTTTATGTGATAATTTTCAAATTGTGCCTATAATTTACGTACTTGCTTTTAGCAGCATAGATGTATGTTATACAATGTTATCATACCTGGGGAAATTACCAGCTAATCGATAATTTGATTGTTATATAAGATAACAACTAGCATTTATATGATTATACTATTCCATTGATATTATGGTAGTCATTAGACTGTGTATATGATTATACTATTCCACGGATGTCAGGGTAGTCATTACATTATGTATATGATTATACTATTCCACGGATGTCAGGGTAGTCATTACATTATGTATATGATTATTCTATTCCACGGATGTCAGGGCAGTCATTACACTGTGTATATGATTATACTATTCCACGGATGTCAGGGCAGTCATTACACTGTGTATATGATTATACTATTCCACGGATGTCAGGGTAGTCATTACACTGTGTATATGATTATACTATTCCACGGATGTCAGGGTAGTCATTACATTATGTATATGATTATACTATTCCACGGATGTCAGGGTAGTCATTACATTATGTATATGATTATACTATTCCACGGATGTCAGGGTAGTCATTACATTATGTATATGATTATACTATTCCACGGATGTCAGGGTAGTCATTACATTATGTATATGATTATACTATTCCACGGATGTCAGGGTAGTCATTACATTATGTATATGATTATACCATTCCACGGATGTCAGGGTAGTCATTACATCATGTATATGATTATACTATTCCACGGATGTCAGGGTAGTCATTACACTGTGTATATGATTATACTATTCCACGGATGTCAGGGTAGTCATTACACTATGTATATGATTATACTATTCCACGGATGTCAGGGTAGTCATTACATTATGTATATGATTATACTATTCCACGGATGTCAGGGTAGTCATTACATTATGTATATGATTATACTATTCCACGGATGTCAGGGTAGTCATTACATTATGTATATGATTATACTATTCCACGGATGTCAGGGTAGTCATTACATTATGTATATTATTATATTATTCCACGGATGTCAGGGTAGTCATTACATTATGTATATGATTATACTATTCCACGGATGTCAGGGTAGTCATTACATTATGTATATGATTATACTATTCCACGGATGTCAGGGTAGTCATTACATTATGTATATGATTATACTATTCCACGGATGTCAGGGTAGTCATTACATTATGTATATGATTATACTATTCCACGGATGTCAGGGTAGTCATTACATTATGTATATGATTATACTATTCCACGGATGTCAGGGTAGTCATTACATTATGTATATGATAATACTATTCCACGGATGTCAGGGTAGTCATTACATTATGTATATGATTATACTATTCCACCGGATGTCAGGGTAGTCATTACATTATGTATATGATTATACTATTCCACGGATGTCAGGGTAGTCATTACATTATGTATATGATATACTATTCCACGGATGTAGGGTGTCATTACATTATGTATATGATTATACTATTCCACGGATGTCAGGGTAGTCATTACATTATGTATATGATTATACTATTCCACGGATGTCAGGGTAGTCATTACATTATGTATATGATTATACTATTCCACGGATGTCAGGGTAGTCATTACATTATGTATATGATTATACTATTCCACGGATGTCAGGGTAGTAGTCATTACATTATGTATATGATTATACGTTAGGTAGTCATATTATATATTATTCCACGGATGTCAGGGTAGTCATTACATTATGTATATGATTATACTATTCCACGGATGTCAGGGTAGTCATTACACTATGTATATGATTATACTATTCCACGGATGTCAGGGTAGTCATTACACTATGTATATGATTATACTATTCCACGGATGTTAGGGTAGTCATTTACATTATGTATATGATTATACTATTCCACGGATGTCATGTAGGTAGTCATTACATTATGTATATGATTATACTATTCCACGGATGTCAGGGTAGTCATTACATTATGTATATGATTATACTATTCCACGGATGTAGGGTAGTCATTACACTATGTATATGATTATACTATTCCACGGATGTCAGGGTAGTCATTACATTATGTATATGATTATACTATTCCACGGATGTCAGGGTAGTCATTACATTATGTATATGATTATACTATTCCACGGATGTCAGGGTAGTCATTACATTATGTATATGATTATACTATTCCACGGATGTAGGATAGTTCATTACATTATGTATATGATTATACATTCACGGTAGTAGTACTAGTTTTAGTCATTACATTATGTATATGATTATACTATTCCACGGATGTCAGGGTAGTCATTACATTACATTATGTATATATGATTATACTATTCCACGGATGTCAGGGTAGTCATTACATTATGTATATGTATTATACTATTCCACGGATGTCAGGGTAGTCATTACATTATGTATATGATTATACTATTCCACGGATGTCAGGGTAGTCATTACATTATGTATATGATTATACTATTCCACGGATGTCAGGGTAGTCATTACATTATGTATATGATTATACTATTCCACGGATGTTAGGATAGTCATTACACTTTGTATATGATTATACTATTCCACGGATGTCAGGGCAGTCATTACATTATGTATATGATTATACTATTCCACGGATGTAGGATAGTATTACATTATGTATATGATTATACTATTCCACGGATGTCAGGGTAGTCATTACATTATGTATATGATTATACTATTCCACGGATGTCAGGGTAGTCATTACATTATGTATATGATTATACTATTCCACGGATGTCAGGGTAGTCATTACATTATGTATATGATTATACTATTCCACGGATGTCAGGGTAATCATTACATTATGTATATGATTATACTATTCCACGGATGTCAGGGTAATCATTACATTATGTATATGATTATACTATTCCACGGATGTCAGGGTAATCATTACATTATGTATATGATTATATTATTCCGCGGATGTCAGGGTAATCATTACATTATGTATATGATTATACTATTCCACGGATGTCAGGGTAATCATTACATTATGTATATGATTATATTATTCCGCGGATGTCAGGGTAGTTATTACATTATATTATAATACTAACCATACGGTAGTTTAATTTATTTTATTACTGATAATATGATTTTCTGAATGCTGGCAGGCACGTCATCACACACAGTATTTATCTATTATTGTATAACGCTTCAAATTCTCGGGTTTAGTCAACAGAGCATATTCATATATTTTTTTTTGCAATACACTGACTCTTATCTTAAATACATCACTTTTGCATAACAGAACTGATATTCAAATGTACACTGGTGTTTTGATGTGGGGATACTTTCAATAGCAATGCAATTCCCTCTGTTATTTAACAAGCCAAAATTTGATTTTTTTTTAAATGGTATCGATTTCTTTCCACTAGGAATAACTAAAAGGTATATTCTTACTTATTCAAGACTTTCAGTATAATAGTATGATGTAAGTCTTTTAAATGTAAATGTTTATAGTTGCTTGAAAATATAATCCTTATTGTTGAACTGTAGACAATCCTGCACAAAGCACGTTGTCATTTAGTTTCCGGTCACATCGATCATCATCAAACTATTGTGTCAAAGGTCATGTCCAGTGCAGGGTCGTTATATCTACTAACCTTTTCTTTAAGTACGACCCTCGTGAATAACGAGAAAATGGTCGATTGTAACCCCAAGGGTGGAAAATATCACAAATTTTGATACCAAAACAGTCTGTTTTTAACGTCAGTTACAGCATCTTGACGTCGCTCGATTATTGATGACGTCGACAAAATTTAATGGTAACACGAATGATCGAATCAAAATTTACATTTATCCGCCTTTACGGGTTAGGAGTGTATACACTACGTGTGGTAATAACTGAATTTTCGTCCATGGTTACATTTGTTTTTTATTATTTGTTTTATAAAACCCTGCGAGTTGAATAGTCTCGCCTATTCTGGTAGAAATAACATTCATACATTTATATTACGATACTCACTTTGTTTGGAGTCAATATATAATAAAATCATTATACAGGGCCATGTGATAATGCTATAATCTAAGTATATTTTTTCCGACGTGCAATATATGTATTTTCTTTTGAACGTTGATTTCCTGTGATACGTTATGTTATTATAAACCGACATGGCAAACAGCTATTTTAGTTGTAAGTTCTGTATTATTCTAATGATAATAATTAACATAAAATCACAATTATGGATTTTCTGCTTAGAACGTTGAATATAAATAAAAATGTTTTTATTTACTTTTTTGATATTCGTATTCCGTTTATCACTAACCATAATTATCATTATGCTTGGGGATTGATCAACACAAAACAACCTTAAATCGAAACAAATTAAGACGTTTCATATAACCGGGAAACTCCGGCTATCCTCCACCAACAAACCTGGCACATCCTAGCATGGCCCTGGCTGTTAATAGGACGTTAAATATCAAAGAAACAAGTTAACAAAGCATGACTATTTATTGACTCGTTCCCTATCCGGGCCTCGAACTCATGATCTACGGCACCCAATCGCCTAGCCAAACATACCTGCGCCTTCTACCACTGCGCCACATCCACATCCCCACATTTAGGACGTTAAACAAATAAACCCCCATTAGGATATCATACACTTTATATTATCATACGATCTATCAAAGATAAAATATGGTAAATTATTACATAATATGGGGCTTTAATCAACCTTGTTTAATTGTTTATAACTGGTTTAATTAATTTCATAGTACATAGCCACTCATGTAAGATCCTCTGTATGTACAAAGCATAAGTTACGGATAAATAACTAAGTGTCATGAGGAAATGTTTGTGCTGGCATTTGCATATGAAAGCACAAACAAGCGTACACTACCCACTCAGGCTGCTCAATGATGAGTGAAATATGTGTAAGTAACAGTGTTTATGGATTTGCACAACTGTGTTGTCACTTTCTGTTCAAACTTCATCGTTTCTACCGATCGCGATGTGTCGGTACGGATGAAGGAAGCACAGGCGACTGATTAGTTTAGCTTGATTTTACATTGGTAAGTATAATGTTCTGATATACAATGCCATATTTGCACTACGTACGAAATATGATAATTGAAAGGGAATATACTTCCTTGTTTGAATGCCAATACATTATAAGGGACTCTTACCGGTAAACCAAATTACTTAGTTATTGCTATATTTCCTATATCTCTTAAATAGTGATTCTCAATAGCCGTAGCCATTTGTCAACAATCAATGTTTTATGAATTCATTCATATAAAAAATATGTAACAATACCTAGCATGGTTTAACAAATGAGTAAATAGAGTGATTGTTGTTATCGTTGTTAGGCATTTAACATAATACATTCACTGGGCTATATATAGTAATATTCACTGACAAGCAGACTGTATTGTATGTGTACTGCTATCATCTGATTTCTCTTTGTATATAGCGTGACATGTCCAACTGATCTCTTTTGGTGAAATAGATCGCAGTTTTGTTTACTGGTAAGATAAAATACGGCACATGCACATAATCCTCGATACTCCAGGGCTTCCGATCACTTACGATCTCTACACCCCTGGACTATCTCATAGTAAAACTGGAGGCAACAGAACAGAACAGGTAATTTAGTCATTTGATGTACATCAAAAGAGCCGTATAACGGTACACTGTGGTTGACTGTGTGACTTTGATGTTAGGCTTCGCTCTCTCTGTAGTCTTCAAAGGAAATCTTTGCTAGCCTGTGATTGGTCAAATGTTTTCCGCTGAGCTGCCTTCAATTTCACTATGAGATAGTCCAGGGGTGTAGAGATCGTAAGTGATCGGAAGCCCTGGAGTATCGAGGATGATGCACATAGAACAAACAGTATAGGATATAATGGGATCGATTCCCT
Organism: Argopecten irradians; assembly: GCF_041381155.1. Lineage (NCBI taxonomy): Eukaryota > Metazoa > Mollusca > Bivalvia > Pectinida > Pectinidae > Argopecten > Argopecten irradians. The sequence goes on from NW_027188166.1 coordinate 17,866, forward strand.
ATAGATACCATTTTAGCCCAGCTCTCACATTTGCTCATGTAGAGAGAAAATTCAGTATTGTTTATGTAAAATAACTATTCATCATGTACTATTTTGATTTTGTCATAATTCCATAAATTGTTTGTAAAATTTACTATAAGTTTCCCTCATACCTGCAATACAACAGTGACGTCACTGCGTCAACAAAATTACTATTTTCAAGATGAATCTTAACGTTATTTTCGGAAACTATGTTGATGTTACTATAAAGAATACAAACACAACGGATTTGGGTTAAAAACTGTCATACAGTTGCGGTTTTCTTCCAACTTTTTTCTCCAAATGGCGGGATAACAAATAGTTACAATTTCAAAATTTTAGCAACACTTCTAGGAACGAGAGAATTTTTTTTTCATTTTTCATATGTGGACATCAAGGATAGGGATATTCTACCTTCGGGATCACAAAATTTTGAAAACTCCTCGACAAGCCTCGGGCTTTCCAACATTTTGTGACCTTGGGTATATATATGAAAGTGTCTTATAGTATTAATGTTCCATCATACTATTTTCAGGAGGAATAAAATGCCCAGAGAAATCATATGTAAACCGGCTTAATACATGAGCTATAAGTCGGGCGACTATGGAATCATTTGTTTCATTTACAAATATCATGTGCTAGAGCTGGAGGGTGTGGTGCAAAAATTAGAATTGAAATGTTATAGTTTTGAAATGATACAGCTTTGGAATGATACATATTCGATTTGTTGTGAGACCTACTGGAGGTTCATGTATTAAAACTTTTCTCAATGTAGCATACTTATCCTTATAATTCAATTTACTAAATATATCAAAAATTCCGAACTCATATTTGTTGATGAAATCATTACGCCGATATATCAGCCAATCAAAAGCGACGTTACAAACAACAACTCGATTTTTCCTTTATGGGCTGATAAAGTAATATTTTAAGCCAATGAAAATGCTTGTTACAATTAATTAAATTACAACCCATTAAAGATTACAATTGTAAATTTTTTAATATCCAAAATAGTTTGTAAAGTAATATGAATGCATAGATGATAAATAAATCAAAGTAGACAAAAAAAATTAAGACTATATATCTAGAAAAAACAAGAAATAAAAAAAGAAAAATAACTGTAAGAACAACAAACATCATTTTAGAACCTAGTGGATGAAAGGATATTCAGGACGTTTAATTTTGATACCTTGACTTATCTTTTCGTATCCGCGGTAGGAGGTGGCGTCACACTCATGTGTGAAATCTGTTCAAAACTGTTGAACGTGTATTGGGACTACAGTTATAAAGCGATAGTGCAACCAACTTGGGACAAAGGATTGTGTTGTTTTGTATGTGTGTTTGTGTACCATTTAAATAGAATTAGGCACGTCGCCAACTTATTTATTCGACTATGGAATTACATTATATTCTACCTTTATTTCAGGTCTAGCGCTTCTAGAAAAAACGATTTAAAATGCCGTCAAAAAGTGATTTTGAAGAATTGCTCCGAAATATAAGTAAAGAATTAACAGAAAGTAAGTGGCTCTCTTAATACAGTATTACAAATTACCGCAGCTGCTTATCAAACCTATTTACTGTAAACGTGCATACTTTAGCGGTTATCTTATTTTAGTGGTTTTGCGCCAATCGTATTTTCGGTATACCTTTTATATAACTATTACAGCGATTGTGCGAATTCATCACTGCGCTAACCTGTTCCAGATCACGTTTTCTCTAAAATTTGATAGCGCCAAAATAATTAATTACAATACCCCAAAAAGCATTGCTGGCTTGCTCTAGACGGTCTCTAAATCTCGTTAGCTGTACCTGTTATGAATATCACATTTACGCAATGCTGTCGATATTTCAATATTCCTTGATGTGCTCTTATACACGCAGAAAAACGTGATGAACTGAAATTTCTTGGAAGAATCTTTTTTGACAACCTTGAGGAGACGGAGGGTTTAGAGAGATGTGCTACAGGCAAGGACGTGCTGGATTTCTTCGTTAGGAAAGAAATCATCAGCAAACACAACGTTTCGAAATTACAGTCTAGTTTTGAAAATATCGGTGGCTGTAATAGAATTCGAGAAATGCTGAATCTATATACAGAAAAAATGAAAAATATTCATTCAGGTAGGTGTCAATTAATTGATTAAATACATGTAATAACAAATAAGCCGTTTGTTGAGGATTGTGGAACAAAACAAGTATTATGTATGCTTTCCTGCGATCAATATTGATGAAATATATATTTTTTGCATTCCATTTTTATGTTAGTAAAATTCATGTTTAATAAGTCGACTGAGGTCGACATTTACACACATCCTTAGCAGCTTGAAAAGTCCATGTCAATGAATAAGTATACATTTATATCGCTGGTATCGTAGGTGACAGACCTAACGCTTGTATCTCCGAAACGTCTGGTTATATTATCACAGTTTAAGTTAAGACCTCTTTACCATATGCGTGAATGTTTGTTTATATTCGCAATGTATTTCATGATGATGTTTTTTTTATTTCAGCGCATGAGGATATATATACGTTATATTTTGGTATCAATGTTCTCTTCTTCTTGAAGGCCAATTGTTTTCTGTTTGTTTCAGCCAAGGAGAGATCCATGTGGCAAGAACTAGTTCCCAATTTTGTTGAGACACTGACATGCAAGAAAGTGAAAGAACGTGTAGAGAAAGAACATTTGGCGATACTCAGGGGTATGTTAAATTGGTTTACCAGATATGATATTTATATATCTTATCATACCTTACTCTGATACAATAGGAAACAAATATGTTAGTAAAATTGTTTTCCAGTCGTCTTTAACTTATCCTTATACATTACACTATATCTTGCAGGACCACCCGCTGCAGGAAAATCCCAAACATGTTGTTGGTATGCAAGCGACTTTCGACAACACGCTAAACACATAGCATACAAGCTTCAATGTAAAAGTAAAGACGACCTATTAACGAGCTTTAGAGGCTTTTTGGAATTTTCGAAGATGAAATTTGAACAAGAGAATGAAGAAAAAAGTGAGTATGTCAAACACATGGCGGAAGTTGCTATATCTTTAATAAAAAGTGGCGAAAAGGGCGGCAAAGTGTATCTGCTCATCTTTGACGATGTTACTGAAGAGACATGCGGGGAAGTGGAACAAATCATTAACTCATTTCGTGAAACTCACAAAGCAAGAAATCTCAGAATGTTATGCTCTACTAACTACTCTAAGTTTTACGAACAGTGTACTCAAAATGAAAATGTTTTTGAGGTTGTTGAGGGAGTTGAGAAATCAGAGGCTTTAAAGTTTTTCAAGGAACCAATCAAACAGAAAAATTCCGAAAAAGACATTCAGGCTTTGGCAAAAACAATGGGATATCTACCCTACGGATTGGTTCTTGCGAACTCGTATATGTACACGACTGGCATGTCGGTAAAGATGTACATAGACAAACTCTCGGACAAAGAGTTTCTTAAACAAGTAGAGAAAGTTATGAGAGGTACCTCACAAGAATATGCAAAAGGTCTAGTATCTGCTCAGATGCTCACAATCGAAAGAGTGGAAGAGACTTCGTCAGTATATATGAAGATGCTATTACAGTTCATACCTTTCCTGCACCACCACGAAATCCCAATGCGACTTCTGAAAAAGCTACTTCCAGACAGCATGGACGACAGAGATAAAGACACTGTCGTTTTCGAGCTGATAGCGAACATTCGAAAGTATTGTATAAGCGGTGAAATTCAATTTGAGCACCAGACGCAAGCCATTTCCATACACGCTGTGACAGCATTGGTATTAGATTTGAGATTATCCAGGGAAGAGAAAGAGTCGACCGTCAGGGATTTGCTCTGTTTCTTTTGCAAAAATATCAGCATTGATTGCCGGCTTCATCTAACTCTGCTCAGCAACTTAGAACTGCAGCCTCACGCTACCAAAGTTGTTCTGTGTGCTACTAAATTGAAATTAGACAAAGAGAAAGCATGCATATTTCTAATGTGTACCCTTCATGCCGCCATCGGGGTAACTTTTCGAGTGAGTGGAGTGGAAAGCTTGCTAGCAGATGAACATTTAAACGAAGCAAAGAAACTTGGGTTTCAGCTAATCAAAACTGATCCCGAGACGCTTATGATAACGACAGAAGAAATGGAAGCATTAGACGGTATGGAATACATTGAGGATGACAGAAATAGGCGGAGACGTGCAGATAGCATTTTCCAAGATTTTCTTGTCATCTATTCGAGCCAAAACAAATATACTGGAAGCGATGAAAGGGACAGCGAGATGGAGAAGCATCGACAAAACGCAAAAATGAAAGATTTGCAAACTAAAAAGATGTTCCAAGATCTAGTAAATGTAACGAAAGACTTCCCTGAAGACTTGATACCAGACATCGTTATACACACAGAACGAACTGTTCATGATTTAGATCATTTGGAAAAAGTTGCTGAGTTTTCTGGAGACAAGAAACATGTTGATGAACGTAAAAGAGGCCGACTCAGCAATGAATTGTACAGAAAACTGCTTGACAAACAACAAGCGATGCCTCGAGATAAGCTAGGGGAAGTAACTGTTGTGGAAATGATGGTAACAATACTTTACAACAGTGGCAGAGCCCATTACTACCAAAGCAAATCCCATCACCAGTTAACACTTGTTTGCTGGAATGAACTCCGTCTGGCATACCTGCTCGGTAAATTATTGCGGGAGCGATATCCAGAATTCCCATCCGTGCAGAGTCTGATCACGAGACGAAATGGTATCTTGTACCATTGTTTGGTCAGTAGGAAGCATGTCAATGAATCCGGAAAAGAGAAGGATGATATCCTACACAAGATCATTTCCAAATACGAAGAAATGCTGAACGAAAAAGACTCGCATTACTATGAGTACGGTATCATTAAAGTTAGCGAACACCAACGTCTGCATCACGACGCAATGTGTTTGAAGCTTCTCCTCAAGTGTTACATTACCAGAATAGCGAACGCAGATGATGACGAGAACAAAAGTCGTCACTTTCAGGATGGAAAGAAACATGCCAACAAGCTGGAAAAACTTCTAGGTGACAGACACATGTGTCGGTGGCTTGCCCTTCCAGGATTCCATGTCCAAGTAGCAAGGTTTTTTCTCAAAAATGAATCGGAAAAGGCTGAGGAGCACTTCAGACTTGCCGTGAACATGGAGAAAGAGTATAATTTGCAAAGATTATCTCATTTTGCTCTGCAGGGTCAATTTGGACTGATTGACTGCCTCAAACGTCGCGGTACCAAAACTTCTCTCGAAGAGGCTGCCGACATATGCGGGATGCTGGTCAGATCTCTGCACGAATCCAATTTCAGGAAAATTTACCAAAAAGCAGTGGATACTTCAAATGAAGTCAAAAGGCTGATCGTCAAAAAGCGGCGTGTAGTACATGAAGGCGAAGGAAGTGAAACTGAATGACCTGCCTTGGAGCAGAAAAGCTTGGTTTAAAACATCTACACCATAATAACTTACCTGGTTGTTCAAAAGGTGATTGGCTTAATCACCTGGTTAGTGAAATTTTTACCTTCTTATTTGCTATAAATTCTATGATTATATCTCATTTAAAATGAGTGTTATGATACATACATGGCAGAATGTGTCAGCGTACTGTTTTTAGCTGTAATAACAACCATATCCTTTTTTTTATTTCTTTCAAGGAAGGTAGGAGTTTGCGATAGACGGTATAAAGTTATTTACGTGGTTCAAACGCTAAGCATTGGCACATACAGATGACAACACGAAACAATATATCTACTGATATTGTAATGAGCGAATCAGTGTCCCACTGATATTCTGCTAAATGTTATGGATGAGTCACAGCTACCTCTTTAATCCAGTTTCTTTCTTTTGAATCGTCGGAAGATAATCACAAGATGAAAATATAGGGTAGACGATTGTCGTTCAAGACTATTTTTATAGTTCTTCAACTGTATTTGCACTACAATATCAACATGTCGTATACCTTATACACTTCTTAGTATCAATATCGTCTAATGGTAAACAAACATTACATTTATTGACTCAGAATTTACAGCTACGTACCTCGGAGAGGAATTATATTTAAAAATAATATTTGTTGTAATGAAGTAGATATTTAATTTAACTAATGTTTCCTTTTGAATTTAATACTGTTATGGTAACACTGTTAATAAGTGATTCACAGTTTTATCGCTTATTGTTATTTGGTACCAAAAGTCTATTTTCTTTTGATATACATTGTATCATGTTCATTGATTGATGAATGTAATTTTTTAAAATATATTTATTGACAGCAAATTTGATGTAAGATAATATATTATGCTGCTTTTATACTAACGTGGTTCAATAAAGTTGTAAATGTCTCCCTGTTTATTATTGAACTTTATTACTTTATTCAAGACAAACTTTTAAAAAATGATATTTTCCAAATATGTTTTGAATATAATATAATAGGAATCTGAAAGTGATCAAATAACTTATCAAACTTTACTGGGATTCCTTTGGGCATGGTCATTTCAGATATCGAAGTTTATCTTAAACTGACCTTAAGTTTATTCATAAGCATTGAAACGATAAAAACAATCCAGCACAAAACGACTGTCAATAATGAAAGCATTTTGATGAGGTCGATAACAAAAGCTTATGGTTTTGCTAGTTTGGGGGAAAATGTGACGCTTTTGACGCGAACAGCTGATGTTAATGGAAAATTATTATGTACCGAAAAATGCAATTAATTATATTAACCAGTTTTTCAATAATGAGTTATTGGAAATTACACAAATCTCGGATAATCACTGCTTTCTGTGCATCGAAAATACAATCATGTTCATATGAAAATGTCACAAAAATTATTTGTTGGTGAATTTCGCATTCTTGTTACTCTTTGAATTCTCCTACCTTTGAATTATCTTACCTTTAAATTCTCTTACCTTTGAATTATCTAACCTTTGAATTATCTTACCTTGCCAAGAACTAGTAAATACGTGCACAAATTGAAATACATGTGCGTAACCACGATATATTATTTAAGGACCTAATTCACTAGAATTATAACTTTAACTAATTCTTCGACGAGACTTTGATTAGACGTGTGTTATAAAAATTTACGGTGTGATAAAACCTGGGTCATTGCAATCAGATATATTAGGTTCTGCAGCTCCATTAAATGAATGACTCGTATCGTGTAGAGTGAAGAGTAGCAAGAGGAAGACCGAAATGTGTTCCAGCAATGATTTGACAAATTATTCTTTTCCGTGATTCGTACCAAAAGTTTGTAAAAATAACATCGCTGCTACTTTATGCGACATTATGACATAAGAGTAACAGCTATAGAATGGAATAGTAAAATCGGGCCTAAAATTCTTGATGACCAATTGACTTCAATCACTGTATACGTAGGTATATGTCGACGACATATAAAGGACTACTTATATTAGATTTAAAATGTACTTGTCCAGGTAAATATTCTGAAAGACCCAACCCTGATTTTTTTCTCAGTTTTTTCCACTATATAAAGCGCTTGGTTGCGAGTTTGAAACCTACATCTTATACATAGGATATAGATATTTGAATAATATACAATTATGTTCTTTTGTGCTAGTGAATATCACATCATATTTACCAGCACAAAAGTCCATAACTGTTTTATATGGCCAGAGAAGTAAAACAAAACAAAGCCTAATACAAATGTGTTCTGAATGTATTCAATTTTTAATAAACCTGTATAAATATTTAAAAACAGAATGCACTTACTGAAACGATCTGTACTATACCTTTCAAATCTGTGTTCTTTCTTATTTCATTATAAAGATATGCATGGTCGGTAGGAGTTTGTGTTTACAGTATCTCTGTCGCCGGGAAAACTTTGAAAACTGTGTGATTACAGAAAACGAAGCGGTTGCAGTTGGCCAACTTTTTTTGTGTATTCCCGTCATCTGACAGATCGTGTTGCAGGTTATGACGTCATGACGTTTGTTGTAGAGGATTTCCATTTCCGCTATATCGACCAAAAACCAGTGTACATGTTTATTTCATACCAATTTAATTTCTTATGTAATACTCATTTCTATTGGTTAGATATTGTTTTTCCATAGACCGAAAAAATTGTATGAAGTATTATGACGTCATACATACAATTTCCGGGCATATTTTAAAAGTGGAACAGTCATTGGCCAAACTGAACTATTAGATAGGATATCAATCCGCCAAAACTCAATTTGATTCATTATCAAAGTAAGTAATATCACGGAAATTAATATATAATTAGTACCTAATTGAGTTAATCTAAATTGATACTTCGAGACGAGTTTCATAATTTCAATTTCATAAAATTGTATTTCATACTAAATATGAAAAGCGGTCAAACAACAGGCTAAGCCTCAACAGGTTCTCCCCAGATAACACAGTGCATTTAACAAAATATACTCTTTTAAAAATAAATTTATAGAATTTGAACAACTTACATGAGAAGATTTAGATAATCAAAGTTTGTAAATTAGATGATGTATAATTCGATATATGTTTTTAGGTGAAAATTGTTTATGTGAAAGTTACTCCTTCCACTCATGGGATACAGACCAAAAAAGTCCATTCGCAAATAGCGATCACAAGTCATCCACCCATCCACACATTTATGTCTCCGTTAATATTATATCTAATTTATATTATTAGTTATATCACAAAACATTGTATCAAAATTTTCCAAATAATTGTAGCGTTTCTCCAAAATATGATAGCACTTAAGGCTATGACGAGACGCTATTGTATATCGTAAGTCCGTGATGGAAGGTGACTACGGCAGGGAAAACTAGAAAACATCACTCTAAAATTCACATAATTTATTCACATAAACATCCACGCGCAAAATGTAATATAGTTCACAATGAATCCATTAGGAACACACACACTGGTACACTGTCACTGCTAGGTGATATCCATAATTGCGAAGTATTCAGTACATCCCAAATGCAAGTATAAATCCCATGGTCACACACTAAGAATGATAGAGTAATCCGTATATATCATCCGTACAGTACATCCCAAGTATATATCTCATAGTCACAAACACACTAAGTGTAGTAAAGTAATCCGAATTAAAATAACTTATCCCGAGATGCATGGAGTCCCAAAATTTCCATGTCCTCTCTCGTTTCGTCACGTGCACCCCCTTTTATACCACTTTCATACTATCCTCTAATTGGCTAAAACCTCGCTCCTTCCATCTTCATTCTCACCTTCATTGGCTGAATCTTAATATGATTACGTATTTCTACCTACTTCCATTCCCCCTCCCAACCTAGCTCTAATTGGCTGGCCGGAGTGACCACTACCTAAATTTAGCTCTCTGTTACTATTAATTCGAACACCTTACGCAACCTGTCCATCAAACTGGACCCTAATACACAGCCCTAGTCGTAAACAACTCCTTATATGGAAAACGGAATACGGTGCCCTAGCTCCCTTATACGTAACGACCCCAGATGGGCACGTGCGCGTGGCCACCTGGCCCCTAACTGTCCTATGTATGTATATATACACTATACATACTGCATATATATAAACTAAAACTATGAGCTAAATAGTATAAAACTCTTATTTTAACAATACAAATAAATTTTAACTTTAACAATTAATAAAAACTAAGCGTGACATAAATTTCCACGCTACACTCCCCCCAACTTTTCAAGTTTTGTCTCCGACAAAAGTTAAGGTACATTACATCTATAACTGAATTATTGTTAAACAATGGTATCAAATCAAAATCAGGTACAGCAAACATGGAAGTTTACGCGAAGAGTAACCCACGCTAACCACGGAAAGGATATCTATTACGCGCTATATCCGGTGTATATAAATTATAAAAAATCACTTCCGCGCGCAATATCCGGTGTACATTCCGTGATACTATATAGACGTCCACGCGTATTCGTTGAGAAAATACCAGCTTCGCAACAATTTAACACGTTTTCCGCGCAATGAAACATGCGCGAATATATCCACGTTCACAGTCACTGAACTATTGATATTTATGATGAAAGAAACATGTCATACAGTCAACTCTCATTCACATAATTATTTCAACAATAATGATCAACATGAAATAGAAGATCAACATAATAAATCCAACAAAAGAAAATGTCACATTTGGAATGAAGTAATCCACTCATGGGAATGAACACATATCCTTCACTTAAAAGTTAAAAGTCAATCGTTCACGAAAGTAACCTTTTACGGATATCGTACCGATAATCCGGACACACTTCAAGTCTCGTCTGTGCTCACAGATAATCCATATGTCACATTGTACACTTGAAATAAGTGTTGACATATATTGTTCACTACACAAATAATAAATCCACGTAGAATCACTTTTAAAATAAGTGTCACGTAAGTATCATCCACGTTAAAGGAATGTCACATTTTTAATAATCCACAGAATTGTTCATCACTTGGATATCTTAGTGTCACTTATATATATCCACATAAAATGAATATCTCACATAATAATCCACCGGATTAGTTAAGTTTATCACTGATATCTTAGTGTCACATATATAAATCCACGTACAGTAATGTGTCACATATTAATTCACAAAATTGTTCATCACTGATATCTAAGTGTCACATATATAAATCCACGTAAAGTAATGTGTCACATATTAATTCACAGAATTGTTCATCACTGATATCTAAGTGTCACATGTAACTTTGCGCGAAAGTCTATTATTTCAAAAATGTTCATTTCACAGTTCTTCAAAGTCATCTGGAACGGCCACCACACAATAGGTCATCATCAGCAAAACAGGTAATTTCAAAATGTTCATCGTAGCCCAGCCTTGTTCCGGTACTGCGACAGGCATGGTACAAGTACGTGTACACACACACAACGTACAGGTACATCTTCCGGTTCGTCCATTTTATTTCAACAAAAATTGGGTTTCTAAGGCTAGCGCTCTGGATGGATCACCACCACAACATTATCTTTGGAATCAGCCCATGTTCATGTGTCTCCTGGGTACTGGTTGTAACAGGTTCCAGTTCACTCTTGGGACATCACAGCTCATACAGCATGTAGTTTCTTGCCTTAGTGTTCAGCATAAATCCCCCGTGTGGACGTCTGGATTTCCAAAAGTTGAAGTTAACCATTTCTTCACGTCACCAAAAGTTTCTGTTGTCTACCACCAAACTTTACATTGCTTGGTATGGCCATGTAGACACTTCGCTATTAATGCGAAGTTTTCACCAACTTCCTGGCATATGGTTCTGGATCGGTTTCTGATGATTACATCTTCAGCGTTGCCTCTGTTCTTGAAGAATCAGTCCGGACGCCATCCTGGACACCACATGTCACAGGACCGTCACTTGTCTGCAGAACAAGTGACACCTTTTCATAGGCCTTCAACTTCAAATCGGCACCGTCAGGTATCTTCATGCATGACTGCCATCAATACAAGTTGTCCATCTTCTGACTGAAATTCTTCCCGTACACAATAACACAGTCCAGATAAAACACTGCAATGTTCCACTGTAATCCACTCAGCGTTTTCTCAATAATTCTGGAGAAAGTGATCCAGGCGTTGACTAAACAAAACACCATCACTATAACATTGGTACAATCCACCTAGTGGAATAACGAAGGCGATCTTCCATCTATCGTCTTCACTGAAAGGCATTTGATGATAATCCATTTGTAGATCCACAGATAAACACAACACAACTTTAATATCACACACCAAGTTGACGTCTTTACGAATAATATACACAAAATGGGGTTTCCTCACAACGACGTTTTTAAGTCGACAACACTGTCCGGCAACTGTCCCAATTATAATACAATATACTCTCCGATTCCCTCTATCAATCATTGTGGTTTATTGCATGGCTATAATACCTCGTCCAATACTTCACACTTGTCGAGGTATTCTCTCCATAGTGCTTCCTTAAACAGCACGTGATCCATTGGCTTGATAGACTGTCTTAATAACGATAGTTCCCGAATGATAAATTTTGATAAAATCACTATCACAAACAACGTATTTACATCGACTGTCTCACACAAGGAAAGGTCAGGCTCCAATACAGGACGATCCCCATAGCACCGCTATAGAGATCTTCGGATATAAAAATACGTCTCCGGTGTCAACTTTCCAGTCCACCATATTACGCACTTCCGTAGCTAAATCACACATTATTACATTACACATTACTCTGGTTTCGAGTAAGTCGTACTCTTCTTCCTGTTTGCAGTTTCCCGCGGAAGAAATAATTTCACAAAACTCATTGTGTCTGTATCCCTGTTAGTAGCACATATTGCTGGGTACAGTCTTAACTCCGTTCCTCGCCTGTATTAGTCCTCCATTCCCGCGCGGCCGACGCGCGCGCACGGCCTACTGCTCCTTCAGGGACACATTTGACGGAATTTCGTGTACATAATTCCTTCTTGTATAGTTACTCCTACTGAATATCGCTTCATCTTGGCTGTTTGACGACACTAATTCACTATCGTCCACTAATCCCTGGGACATATTTGTCACTATGTCTACCATCACGGGATTCTGAATCGAATTCACTATCACAGAACACGTGATACACAACCAGAACACTAGAGTTCCAAACACTTTAAACTCTTTTATGAAGCACGTGATAATGTGGTTTGGGTATCTATAGTACACTATACCCCCACAAAACTTGCCAAATACAGCAACACAATAATCCATCTTAGAATGAATCCCGTATATTGATGTTCCGACTTGCGTTGATTCGCTGTCCGTGAACACGAAGCACATATATCACAACTCACTGTAGTCCCTATAGGTCCAACACTCGGAGTAGAGGTCATTGATGATATTTCAACATCCGAATCACGGAATGTCCGAGGTGAATAATAAAGCACATCAGCACTCATCACTTCACTCTGGTCGAAATTATAATTGAAATTTCGACGCACATGCTGAAAACTGAGCCCTCGCTGAAATGTTCTCCTCGATGTTTCCGGAATATCCATTACCACAAATAGTCACAAATATAAAATCCAAAAAGTTCAGCAAAGTAACATTTCCACTGCCGTAATCATGGTAACGTCCATCCCACCGCTGCCACCATTTGTAGCGTTTCTCCAAAATATGATCGCACTTAAGGATATGACGAGACGCTATTGTATATCGTAAGTCCGTGATGGAAGGTGACTACGGCAGGGAAAACTAGAAAACATCACTCTAAAATTCACATAATTTATTCACATAAACATCCACGTGCAAAATGTAATATAGTTCACAATAAATCCATTAGGAACACACACTGGTACACTGTCACTGCTAGGTGATATCCATAATTGCGAAGTATTCAGTACATCCCAAATGCAAGTATAAATCCCATGGTCACACACTAAGAATGATAGAGTAATCCGTATATATCACATTACTGATACATGTAGGAAATATCCGTACAGTACATCCCAAGTATAAATCCCATAGTCACAAACACACTAAGTGTAGTAAAGTAATCCGAATTAAAATAACTGATCCTGAGATGCGTGGAGTAAGTCCCAAAATACTTTCCATGTCCTCTCTCGTTTCGTCACGTGCACCCCCTTTTATACCACTTTCATACTATCCTCTAATTGGCTAAAACCTCGCTCCTTCCATCTTCATTCTCACCTTCATTGGCTGAATCTTAATATGATTACGTATTTCTACCTACTTCCATTCCCCCTCCCAACCTAACTCTAATTGGCTGGCCGGAGAGACCACTACCTAAATTTAGCTCTCTGTTACTATTAATTCGAACACCTTACGCAACCTGTCCATCAAACTGGACCCTAATACACAGCCCTAGTCGTAAACAACTCCTTATATGGAAAACGGAATACGGTGCCCTAGCTCCCTTATACGTAACGACCCCAGATGGGCACGTGCGCGTGGCCACCTGGCCCCTAACTGTCCTATGTATGTATATATACACTATACATACTGCATATATATAAACTAAAACTATGAACTAAATAGTATGAAACTCCTTTTTTAACAATAAACTTTAACTTTAAGAACTAATAAAAACTAAGCGTGACATAAATTTCCACGCTGCATAATCTACATTGCTACCAGGTGGTCTGTAAATACAACCTAATAAAGACTTATTACCACCTGTGGTAACCTCAGTCCAAAGCATTTGTATATCTTCTTTTCATAACTATATTATCTTTCCGATAAATAATGACTCCTCCCCCAGGTTCACGGTCTTTTCTGTCTAGGTAGTAGATTCATACACCTTACTTGATTTTCATTCTCTGCAAACAGGTTTTATTTCTGGTTTGTAAAAGAGTTTTGCATTAACACCAAATTATAAAGTACTTCACTTGCAGCATTTTAAACTTCTTACTAATTATTTATAATGCTTTTATTTTTATTTGAATAATTCTGAGAAAACGATACCAAATAAGTTATGCTTTTTAAGTACTTGATGCTTTGATATAAACGTAAGTATCATAACTCATACACGACAGAAAATGGAAATACGTGAGAGCTCATCGTTAAAGCAGCAATGTGTTAAAAAAAAGTATGATGTTACGGTTAGAGTTATTTCTGACACCAGAGGTAGATAAAATTAAAGCTTGTGACGTTCATGTTATGACGAACACACTTTGCATGGATTTTGGACTTACATTATCATCACGAATCTGAGATATTTTTTCTCCATTATTTGTAAAAGATAACCTCGTGATCGACCGAACACAGTATGAACTTGTCTAGGCAGGTGAAGTGAGGATTCACCAGAGACCATACAACACCATGTAGAAGGTACTGTACAGACTTAAATTACTTATTATTTCTTCGCAAATTTATCGTTACTTTTCAGACCAAAAACGAGAGTCTTAATGTAATGGACTAATGGCGATGGCGATAATATCATCATAACGCCCGAGCACTGGTATTACGTCATCAGCCGTACAACGATAATAATAACATGGAAAACCAATACACAATACCATATGATTTTAATGGAAGGATATTTCACAAGTTCAAACTCGGATTTGGCGAATACGGAATGTACAATACGTATTTTTCTTGGAAATTCACCATTTATCACCATTAAGTATCCCAATTTGAATCATTTTCCTCGGTTTGTATTTCATTGACTTTCAGATAAGATAAGTAATCTAACGATGGACTGTACAGATTAACTTAAACGAAATAGTCCATGATCTTACTAAAGTAACAAGTCCTGAAATATCTATTTTACAGGTGGGTAGGCATGCTTTCAAATGGTTTTGATCGATTCTGATACAATAATACACGAAACAACTTTCGTATATTCTCTCAATAGTATTATTACGATACATATATAATGTATAATGCATACAATGTATATCACACGTTGTCTCAAATATCAACTAGATTCCATCATTGCCATTACAGTAAAGAACTTAATAGTCACACATTGGTAATGTCTTAAAAGGATGAAACCTTTTGGCAGTCTCACTAGCTCTTTAACCTTTTAATACATCTACAATTCCTATTTGCTACCATTGCGTGTTTTACTATATTTAACAAATTAAGGTAATACACATAGTATGTTCATATCAGCGTTTTCGGTATTATTCATTATATTATAATGGTCTCCAAATTAGTGTTTAGGTGCTAAAATAATTATCTCCAGATATATATACGTATCTAGAAGACTCTCTGTTCGAAACGATGACTTCCCAGCATATTTCTAGATAGTTTAACTCTATTAAACTACCCTCGCTTAAACACGACCAGCGACTACACTTCTCTTTACATCGACCAGAAAACAGGATCAACGTGGTAAATTCAGCTTTGTTATACCTTATATCAAATCAGTCCTACATTGTTATATAGAACATTTGAAGGGTAAGAACAGATAGACAGGTAATCGTTTATCTTCCTATCCCACATCTAATGTTAACCTTTCTTCATTAAATCCAGGCATGTGTTAAGATATGAACTATAGAGTAAATATTCAAAACATATCTATAAATACTAAATTCATGATCAATGGCAAAAGTGACATTTGCAGTTTGAATACCCAAATCTACTTATTTGGGATTCTGTATTCATTATTGATAATGTGGAACACGTGTTTTGAGTGCTTTACAGTGTGCAATTTATATCGACTATTCTATTTCTTATTTTTAGAGTGGTAATGGGATATACTACAAAAATATGATATAATTTTTAAAAGGAAAAAAAATCACACACAGTCAAAAAAGAAAGATTGATATTGCCTTAGTCTCACCACAGGTTTACGCTGCGCAAAAATAATAATTACTTACATAATATATACTAATAATAATAAAAATACTGTTAGAGGTATATTCATGATTCGAACTGTTCCGAAATCAGAATGATTTTTTTAGTGTTCCAGCAAAATTAATGTATTTTATTTTTCTTACTTTTTGAGAAAATCAACTTTTTATGTCGATGCAAAAATTCACTTGGAAGGTCTTTATCACTACGGTGTTGATTCCGGTTGAAAACAAGCGTTTTGACGCCCTTCGAATTTGCGAATTCAAACTCAACAAAAGTAGCGGAATAATATCAATAAACCAGATATTTTCAGCACTAAATATCGAGATTAATCAGGCATAGAACTCGATACCAGGTAATAAGAATTTCCTGTAACAGTTGCGATATGAAAATATTGCGATGTGAGTAAATAAATGATTAATTTCTTTATTCTGATTACTGTAACAGTGGACACAAGATGGCTGACTTTTAAAGCACGAGTTTTATTCCATATTAATGACGTAGTACACAGTACACATAAAGTACACATAAGCTGATGACGCAATACCTAGCTAAGTGTGTCTGTACCGTAGATACTCATATTACATCTCCCCTTTTAATTATGACACAACAAATGTAATTTGAAAGAACTGGGAGATAGTTATCAGAATGACCATTATGTTATTTTACTATATCTCAGTAATGTATTTAAGGATATAACTTTATAAGACTATTACAGTAAACGAATTATCAAATTTACCAAATCACTGTTTACGTTGAGTATTATTTGAATATAAACAAAAAACTGAAATGATACAGAAATTTAAACATTATTGACAGTCTCTATATCAATAGATGCATATTAAACAAACTCTTGACTAGAAATGAAAGTGTCTCTACTGAGTCCTACACATATATCTAACTAACAGCTACTGTATGCCGATCATTAATATCAGAACTTTTCATAGTCCTTCATTCGCTGTGGTTCTCGTACCACACGACCACTTCGTGTAACAGTCTCTGAACACGGAGATACAGTTTCTCTGTTTCCACAGGCACTCGCGGATGATTCACTAATAGCAGGTTCTCTCGCGACTGGTGAACTGTCCGAAACAAACTCGTGTGGATTTATGTCCATATCTGTAAATGTCTCTTTAGTGGCGCGAAGTTGTCGGCTGTTCCTCCGATACACGTTATTGTTTGCTCTGACAAGGGCAGAACGTGGAGTTTTGTGAAGATCAATGACGCGACCGGGCTGCCATACATTCCCAGATTGTACTCTAACATTTTGTCCAAGTGTCAGGGGAGGCAACTCTCGTGAACCACGATCATAATAATGCTTCTGCACTCGTCGTTTTTCCTGTAGGGCTTCTTTAACATGCGGAATTATCTTTGGAACCAGTAGCTCGTTAGAGGTGGGTAAGAGCGTTTTCGTTCTCCTTCCCATTAGCCGTTGGGCCGGAGAACCAATCGCGGACGATCGGGGGGTGTTTCTATGAGCCATTAAGGCTAAGTACGGATCAGTTCCATCCTGCTGGGCTTTTTTGAGCAGGCTTTTTGCCGTTTGAACAGCTTTTTCTGCCATCCCATTTGACTGGGGGTATTTGGGACTAGACGTTCTGTGTTCGAATCCATACTTTGTAGCAAAGTTGCGGAATTCACGACAGTTATATTGTGGTCCGTTGTCAGTGATGAGAATATCTGGAATACCGTATCTTGCAAACTGTGATTTACAATGATTTACTACGGTTTCACTCCTCGTGTCGGCCAACTTCGAGATTTCTATAAACTCGGAATAATAGTCCACAAGTAGTAAATAGTTTTCTCCTCTTAAGTGAAAGAGATCCGATCCGATTTTTGACCATGGACGATCCGGTACCTCATGTGGTATGAGCGGTTCCTTTGAATTTGAATGTCTATGCTCCTGGCAGACTTTGCACCTGCCTACCACTTCAGCGATTTGCTTGGACATGCCTGGCCAAAATAGTACATCAGCGGCGCGTTGTCGACATTTTTCAATCCCGAGATGTGATTCATGTATTTTTTGCAACATTTCACTTCGCATGGAAGGAGGGATAACAGGTTTGTCTCCCTTGAATATGACACCCTTTTCAACAATGAGCTCGTCACGCAAGTTCCAGTATACATTTATCTCACTCGGTAGCTCAGATTGGTCATCAGGCCCACCCTGACAGTACAAGTTTTTTCACACGTTTCATGCTTGGATCATTTTCCGTTTCTCTGGCTATTATGTCCAGTTTATTTTCAGAGACCGCCAGTACAACTTTCACATCATATTCCTCCTCTAGATCAGAAGCTTGTTCAGTCAATGGTGCTCTACTCAGTGTATCTGCAATGTACAGATATTTTCCCGGTACATATTCTACATTTACGTCGTACTGCTGTAGATTCAATAGCATTTTTTGTAGACGCGTAGGAGCCAAGTACAAGGGTTTTCTCACTATGATTTCTAGTGGCTTGTGGTCAGTTTGAATACTTACTTTCTTGCCGTAGAGATACTGATGGAATTTTTTCGTTCCAAACACAATAGCCAGCATCTCTTTTTCTATCTGAGCATATCTCTGTTGTGCTGGTGTAAGCGACCTTGATGCGAACGCGACTGGTTGATTTTCTTGGAGAAGCACTGCTCCTAGTCCCATGGAGGAGGCATCAACAGAGAGTGTAACTGGTTTAGTTACATCATAAAATCTAAGCACTGGTGCTGATGATACTAAGTCCTTCAGGCGTTCGTAACTTTGACTGTGATGCTTATCCCAATGCCACTGCACATTTTTTTCCAACAATTGGCGTAGTGGTGCACTTACTTCTGACAAGTTTGGAATAAATTTCGCAACATATTGGACCATTCCCATAAACCTCTGTACGCCGGTTTTGTCAGTAGGTTCCGGCATTTCGCGTATTGCACGGATTTTTTTCCGGGTCCGGTTTCAAACCTTTGTCGCTGAGGGTATGTCCGATGTACTGTAGCTCAGTCATGGCTATTTCGCACTTATTTCGATTTAGTTTAAGATTGCGGTCACGAGCACGATCAAGTACAGCACGTAGTCTACTGTCATGTTGCTCCTTAGTTTGACCCCATACTAGAATGTCATCTACAATAGTCTCCACTCCATCCATTCCCTCGTAGATCTCGGATATTGCCCTTTGGAACACTTCGGGAGCTGAGGATATTCCGAATGGAAGTCTCATGAATTTATATCTACCGAACGGTGTGTTGAAGGCACATAATTTGCTGCTTTCGTCGTCAAGTTCGACTTGCCAGAATCCGCATTCTGCGTCGACCTTAGAAAAAAAATTTGCGTCAGAAACCTTGGATGTGACATCATCTATGGTTTTCATCGGGTAGTGTTCTCTTTTTATAGCCTTGTTTAGGTCCTTCGGTCAATGCATACACGCAATTTTCCATTGGGTTTGGTAACCACAACCATAGAGTTGACCCATTCTGTTGGTTCAGTTACTTTTTCGACTACACCTAATTTTTCCATCCGGTCGAGTTCTTTACGGACACGATCATGTAGCATGACTGGTACCCTTCTGGGTGGATGAACGACTGGGTTTACTGATTTGTCAATGTTTATGTGATGTTTATGAATTTTGCCAAGCCCTTCAAACACATCAGTGTATTCTGCCAGTATTGGTGTTTTCTCGACAGTTTCGACTCTCTGTATAAGGTTCAAGTCCTTACAGGTTTGAAGTCCGATAACAGGAGTCACATCATGATCCACAATTTGGCATTCGAGTAGATGGAATGCATTCTTGTACTCACATGTTAGGATTGTAGTACCAACTGTTTTGATTCGCTGACCAGTGTATGTTACCAGTTTCTTTGGTTTCACTTTTGTCACTGTTGTTCCACCTAACCTTTTGTAGTCCTTCTGTGACATGACATTGCATTGGGCTCCAGTGTCCATTTTGAACTGTTTGTTTTGATCGTTTATTTTCACAGTCACAAACCAATCTTTTTCATCGTCATTTTGTTTTGTTTTGACAGTTTGATTTTCAATGGCTTGCACAAATAATGGATGTTCATCGTAATCCTCATCATCATCATCATCAATTAAATGTACCTGTTGACCTTTCCTTCTCCTATTATTTTGAGAATATTTATTTGTTGGGGTTTTGGAATGGCACTTCGCTGCAAAATGGTCCGGTTTGCGGCACTTGCTACACGTTTGACCAATAGCGGGGCATTTATCAGGATGATGGTTGTAACCACACCTTCCACATTCTTTAAAGTTTTTCTCTTGACCGGGACGTGTTTTGCTTTTTTTCGACATATTTTTGAGGTTTTGAGCCGGAATGTTTTTTTCTTTTCTTTCACCAGACTTACTTGCTGAGATTTCTCGCCCTCACGTAGGCCCTGTGCGTGTGTTTTACTAGCTTCACATGCACGGCAAAGATCCACTGCTTTAGTTAAATCGAGGTCCGTTTCACGCAGAAGTCTTTCACGTACTGCGTTATCTTGCACGCCACAAACTAACCTGTCTTTTATTAGACTGTCATTTAGTGTTCCAAATTCACACGTGCGTGCTTTATTTCTGAGTTCAGTGACGTACTGATCAACTGTTTCGTTTGTTTCCTGGTTACGCATAAAAAACAAATGACGTTCGTATGTTACGTTAGACCTAGGATTACAGTAGGCTTTGAATCTGTCAACAACCTTTTCCAGTTTATTTTCGTCCCAG
>NW_027188167.1:0-38758 GCF_041381155.1 Argopecten irradians
GAATTTCGGGACAAAAGTAGATGCGATCCCAAGAGGTGGACAACAGTCTCCACCACATGTGTCGGTTATCAACTGATATTGTATAATGTGTCGAAATGATAACAACAGCGTATATATATTTCATCAAGGGCGCTTCATTCAAATAATGTTTGGAGAACAAAACTTTGCTCTTCTATTATAGAAGCGATCGTGAACACAGTGGGTACGGGTTTATCATTTAAACCGCATATGAAGCTTTGAGTTAGAACTGGTTTAGTAAAATCTCCAATTTGAAAATATTTCAAGCTATTTAATTAAATCCATATAATAAATATACTTATTAAAACTATATTAACTGATCACTTATGGTCGATCGTGAAATACAAACCGATGCTTTATTACACACGAGGATATTGAATTAATAGTTATTTTTTCGAAACTAGGAATCCATACAAATTGGTGTATGTTTTACCCTTTACATGTAAATATTTTGATTTATTGCAGTATGAATATATGCAATAGATAATTGAATAAATGTTTCACAAAAAGGAGTTTGATCATGAATCTAGCTCGTCAGGTACATGTAGCTGATCATAGGAGGGCGTAGGCGGGAAATGGGATGGGGAGAGGGACGGGGACGGGAACGTGGCAAGAGGAATAGGTCAAGCTACAGTGCGGTTCATTTATTTTAATAAAAATGCAAATTACCCCCATACGGCCCCAACCACATTTTCCAGTAAATAAAGACTTTAAACAACTCTTACAAAGAAGCAAAATTATGAAAGTATAATGATATCACACTTTACAACTAAGGTTGATATCCAGATCTCTCGTACATGCCTACTGTCACGGCTACATTTAATGCATATATGTAGCACGCGCATACATTATCTGCAACAGTTTTTTAATTAGTTTCTGATTACAGACGGTAATCTATGCATTTTGGTGAGACCAACAAGATTAGTTGTGCAGTATTTTATTTTATATTCTAATTGTTTGTCTATTTTTATTTTGTTTTTATTTATTTTGTAACTGAGAGAAAGTGAACATTTTAGGATATATAATAAGTTGCATATCGCTCGGTTTCTGTTTTCAACGATAAAATCTAAAGTTATAGTAACTTTAAATGGTAATAGCTCCCAATATGTAGAATGTCAGCAACAAATGCACTAAAGGTTTCCATCGGCAATGTTTAGAAAATATTGTACAACGTCTTATGATTGTGATGTCATTATTATAAATATCTTTCGAAAAGAGAGACCATAGACCTTGTTAATGCATGACAAATTTTCGCTTTTCACTTAATGAGAGAGACTTACCGATACAGCAGCGTTATTTGGAAATTCCTCCTTCAATTCTTTCTCTGCATAACGAAAGGTCACTTGCTTGACTAGAGGGAGGGTGTCGTTGTTGCTATCGTCTGTTTCATGTGTGTTTGGTCTAGATAACTCAGGTAGATTATCAGAAGAGGAACTGCTTGCTGAAATGAGTTCGACGAAATTGCTCTTTGCTGCTATCACCTGTTCTGAAATACGATAAATAAACACAGATACAATTTTAGCATTCATTTCCGGATAATGTAATATATACAATTTCACAAACAAAAGGTGTAGGTAATACGGAACATTAATTTTGCGATTTCATGCAATATTGATGTTACTAAACATACTTTGAGCATAAAAAAACCAATTACATCTTGAATGTACAAATTTCAGCATTGGCAACAGAACTATCCCGTGCTTATTGCAATTACCTTTCGCACATAGGAACAAACGGAGTCGATCGAATCTCTTTCGTGGGTCAATGAAGTTTCTATATCCTTCTATTGAGAAGTCTGCTGAGTTGTCGGGAAGCTTCACAACCTCCGATCCATCACCATATACTAAGCATACACTTTCCAGTTTGGAATATTTAGACCGAAATATACGGTTGACACAGCGAAACTTTTCGAAAGCAGCCTTCTTAATGAGGTCTGAAGTATTTCCAGACTTCGAAAAGGGCCCGACCACAACATTACCTCCCAAGCCAGAGAGACTGACCACGCTTATTTTTGAAAATCTTCCTCCCGTGAAGTGTCCATGACTAATTGTTATCTGAAAAAGAAATACATTTGATTTACAAAAAAATGTTATGCTTACATAAATAATGATAGTTGAGTAAATTGAAAGATTTTGTTGAAATTATTGCAAAAATGAATATTTGACTATATGTATGCTTTAATTGTTGTAAAAGAATATATACACTGTTTACAACATTCCCACATGAATGATTTAAGGTTTTAGACCAAAAGCATCGAACTATCTCGTTGTCGTGCAACAAAATATAATGTAAAACATAACATGACAAATTTTGATCATAAGTTGACTCAAATTTCATGACGATTTATTTACTAATACGAATGCTACTCTGGCATTAAATTGAAGTGAAATATTTAGGTATGACCTTTATTTGACACATTTTCCTACATAATATTGTCATAGTGACATATTTGGTTCTAATTGAATATATGTATTAAATAGCCAATAAGAACTGATAAATGATTTAAAATTCAGATAAATAACATTTTACGTGTCATGAATCCCACTTAACATCGTTTTAACCATTTTTTTATTAATAGTGCTCAAGTAACAGATGTGTTCCAGAATAAACATTTCTTCCGTATAAACGACCTGAATAATAAACTAATTTACCATGGTTGAAAGTGATGTCTTATCAGACTCCTTTTTCTTTGGGTTTCCATCATTTGTGACCCGCGGGCGTTGACGATTACTGATCCTCCTTTGATATGCCTCAAACAACGACCTACTGCGGTCTACACCACCTTCGATCCGAAATCAATACAAATCAAAATATACCACAATTGATATATTAAATAATCGTTCTTCATATTACATGACAAATGTAACACTTAAATTGATATTTGGATAGATACAATGCAATGTGTATATGTATCGGTACATACACCTCATACAAAATGTCAAAATGTCAAAAAATGGCTGCCATTTGTATTTCATTATGTACTTTTACATTGATTAATGTATATTAAAAGATGTATACCTTGATTGTCTATTACGGTGTAATACATTCTTCCTGATTTTTCCCATCCACCTTCAGGTTCTTGAAATACACCATTACGGCACAAAATGTGATTTATTTGTTCACTTTCATGATCTTGGTATCGTAACGATGACAAGGCAGGAAATGCATCACCTTATAAACAAAATAGTATATGATAAAATAAGCAGTAATGTTACGTGGAAAATCTCGGTAAAGTCCTAAATTTCCTAAACAAGAGGACAATAAGTTTCATGGCACTTACGCAAGTCGGTTAGGGTTAGTTCTCCTCGAATGGGAAACACCAATATGGTTTCGCTGTCCTTATTTTCCTTCATAGCTATGGAAGGCCTGCGATAGAAACATTTGTTTTTGTAGTTATACAGTAAAATTCAATGTGTTTTTTAATCAAGCTGAAATAATGACTACTTATTAATAATTACTTATTGATAATGACTATTTGTACTTACATCGTTACGGCTGGTCTTTTTATTCTCGTTCAGGAAAAGTCTGATCTGCTTCTAAGCAGGGAAAACAACCGAAACACTCAACAACAATTAATCAAAGATAAAGTTTTAATCTTTTTTCTTGTTGAGGTGAAACACGTGCTACCCATGGAATGTTAATTGGTTTTAGAAGTGTACTGTACCCTACTCTGCGGCTGTGTCTAGTCACTCGTATCACATACGAGTAACATGTCATGTGCTTTTACCTATGTCAGGTTACTCGTATCACATGTGAGTAACCTGTCATGTGTTTTTACCTATGTCAGGTTACTCGTATCACATGTGAGTAACCTGTCATGTGTTTTTACCTATGTCAGGTTACTCGTATCACATGTGAGTAACCTGTCATGTGTTTTTACCTATGTCAGGTTACTCGTATCACATGTGAGTAACCTGTCATGTGTTTTTACCTATGTCAGGTTACTCGCATCACATGTATGTAACCTGTCATACATTAATGGGAGTAACGTGACGGCTGATATCGGCCATCGTACGATTACACTAACAACTGTACAGTATATATACGTTTAGACCTGGGACATCGCATGACATAGCAACAAGTCTATATCAATATCTTGTGAAATAAAACTTATTTTATTATATTACGTCCCCTTGTTAATAATTATTTAAAAATTAGTTATAATATGAAATAATAATAATGAATTTAAAATTAAACTTATTATATTCCGCTATGTTTCCGAAATACAATCTAAATTGATACAAGACTTATCAAATGAAATATGTAGAATTGATATAAAGCTTAATAATTATAGAGTATGTACTTAGTAATTATAAATAATGTACAGTGTAAAATCAACTTGAAGAACGTACAAGAGCTGATTCTATATTTGTAGCTAGAGTTTGTGTAAGCAAATTACACAAAAAAAAAAAAAAAAAAAAAATTACATGACTTCGATATATTCATGATAATTATGCTGTTATTAAAATAAAAATGAAAATGAAAGCAAATGAAAAAGCGCTAGGTTAACGTCATATCGTTTTAAAACACTAGCATGATGCCTTGTCTTTAATTAGACTAAGACTGGTAAAAATTAATGTAATGATACAATTCACAGGAAGTTCTTTGTTGTTGTGTAAGTAATAAATGTAGCAAAGTTGTGTAAATAACACAAGAGGAACATACTTCAACTTATGTGAACCCAGCATAAAACTTCATTGGGCATTCCCCAAATTATTATAAGTTAATGTGTGTGTATATCTTACATTATGTTTAAGTGAATATGAATATCATGTGTATTAATGTCACAATATTAAATGTTAAAAGAACTTCCATATGAAAAATTACAGAACAACAGCATAACCATGAATAAGTCACAGAGTATATAAAATTTTAGCAATAAATTGTTACATTGCTTTAAGAAAATCTGTACTATTAATAAAGTGGAAAATAGAACATAATATGTTTCTTGTTAGTTATCAGTTATAAATGTACATGATGCAATATAATTAAATGAATAATTTGACCTGGGCACAGTGTTTTTGTATATCTAATAAACGTAAGTTGATAAATCAATTATAAAATGACTAATATATTGAAATTACCAGATGCATGATTACAAATGTATTATGAATGATATTTAAGTATAAACCAACCAGTAAAAATGAAAATGCTATAAAAAGTAATTCTACATTTGCACAGAGCAACAACATCTGCAATACAGAATATTGTTTAAATGTTTTTCAACTATTTTAAACTAATAGTAATTGTTAAGAATGTTTAAATATCTTGATTTTGTAAAATAAAGGATGATACGAGTTCAAAAGCATATAAATTTCATTTAGTTATTAAATCCAAAAAGGATGAAAAAAATTGATTAACCTGTACTAGTACTGTTAAAACTTGTGCTGTTTAAAAATGAAGTTAATGGGAAAACAATGCATGTGCTGACGTCATACCGTCTTAACAATCAAGCCGTGAAATCTTGCATTCCAATCAGGCGAAGATCTTATAATAGATAAAATGAAATGAAAATCATCTTACAAACATAAAAAAAAACTTGTGTGTGCCCGGCATTAAACTGCATCGGGTATTTCTCCCAACATGAAATAATATACATAAACGTAAATATGTCATTAATATCGAGAAAATGGGTCTTAATGAGATAGCTCACCACCCTATTGTTCTCAGACATACTGGACGTTCCAATTAATTTTAAAACTGCATTTTAGACCATGTCAGCAGAACATTTCCAGACGTTTAAATATATGTTTTATATTATGAAAGTGTATTTGTGTAAATAAAAAAAGTTTAAAACAAAAAGTATGTTAAGGAACCTTCTCTGAGAATGATGAAAATGAATAGCACAAGTCATGAACATATCAATAAAATTAAATTAACATAATATAACTTTAGCAAAAATTATCAAAAATCTAAGTTCAGGAAAAAAATAATATCATTAAAAATAAAAATTACCGGATTATTGTAATAACAATAAGTCTATATCAATATCTTGTGAAATAAAACTTATTATATTTTAAACCATACATAGACCTCATCAAATTTCTCTCATTGATGACAGCCGTTATGAGCTGATTTTTTTTCAGAAATCATATCAATGCATATGCAGTAATTGCAATGTCTTACTTCAAACTTGCCCTTAAATATATCGGAAATACATGTGATCAAATCAATGTACATTAAAAGAAAGTTTTGCTAACATACACTAATAAACGATTAAACTGTAAATAACTGGATAGCAGTGTTACCATAACAACGTTAAATTCAATAGAAAATACATTAGTTCAAACGGATATCTACTCCATTAAGACATTAAAACAATATTTTTATAATTTAATTTAAAAACAATATTAACTCACTTGATGCGATGAACACAATCAATATATGACCATGTTTACGTCCAGCTAATTTATCATGTACATATATATTTCCTTCTGAGTTGAGTAGTTCGTTCATACCTTTATCTTCATATCTACTAGACGTTTTGAAAGTGTGCACGTATCTGGATGTGTAGTAGCAGTAAATCCTGATATGTTTGTATACCATTAGAGGAGGGCGATGGATGTTGCTGAGAAGTATTCAAGGCATGTTGATATATTGGTGAAAATGTAATCTGATTAAAGTTGATGTAACAGAGAGAAGGCGTAAAAACCAAGATATACTTTTAATCGGATTGGTGAAAATAATATTTAAGAACAGAGTCTTGAACGATAAACATCTAACGTATTTTGTTTTTTTTGAATCTCTTCCGTCGATTAAAAAGAAACGAACTTATTACTACTGTTCTATCATAAGAATACACTATTGTGCTACAGCACTAGTGTCGCTACATGTTACAGGTGAAGTATCTATGTAACATGCATTGTGATTAGATGACAATCTGTGCATTTTAAAATGGCCCCTATTTGTAAAGAGTACAGAGGTAGGTGTGAGTCATCCTTAGTAGATCAGTGGGACACTGATTCGCTCATTATAACATCATTAGATGTCTTGTTTGGTGTATTCATCTGTATGTACCAGTGTTAGTCGTCTGACCTCAGGCGCTACTTCCGTCTATCGTCAAACCCCTTCTTTATTCCTTATTGTGGTGAATTAATGAAACGATATGACTGCTATAACCGCTAGAGACATTACGTTGATACATTCTGTTATGCATTTATCATAACACTGATTGTATACATGGGTTTTGATTTGAACTCTGGATCATTCAGGGCTAATTGTTCAGAAATTGAGATAAATTGAGAAGAATCAAGATCAAATACGTCTTTGTCAAAGAAATTCGACAAAATTTTCTGAAATAACACAGTTTTTCATTCGTTATCTACTTGCTCATTTCAAAGAAGATATAATCACAGAATTTATAACGAATAAGAAGGTGAAAATTTCACTAAACAGGTGATTAAACCAATCCCCTTTTGAACTACCAGGCCCAGATGTTAAGTTATTAAAGTGTAGATGTTTTAAACCAAGCTTTTCTGCTCCAAGGCAGGTCATTCAGTTTCCATTACCTCGACGTCACGTACCACACGCCGCTTTTTGACGATCTGCCTTTTGACTTCATTTAAGGTATCCACTGCTTTTTGGTAAATTCTTCTGAAATTGGATTCGTGCAGAGACCTCACCAGCATCTCGCATATGTCGGCAGCCTCTGCGAGAGAAGTTTCCGTACCACGACGTTTGAGGCAGTCGATCAGTCCAAATTGACCCTGCAGAGCAAAATGAGATAATCTTTGCAAATTATACTCTTTCTCCATCTTCACGGCAAGTCTGAAGTGCTCCTCAGCCTTTTCCGATTCATAATTGAGAAAAAACCTTGCTACTTGGACATGGAATCCTGGAAGGGCAAGCCACCGATACATGTGTCTGTCACCTAGAAGATTTTCCAGCTTGATGGCATGTTTCTTACCATCCTGAAAGTGACGACTTTTGTTCTCGTCATCATCTGCGTTCGCTATTCTGGTAATGTAACACTTGAGGAGAAGCTTCAAACACATTGCGTCGTGATGCAGACGTTGGTGTTCGCTAACTTTAATGATGCCGTACTCATAGTAATGCGAGTCTTTTTCGTTCAGCATTTCTTCGTATTTGTAAATGATCTTGTGTAGGATATCATTCTTCCCTTTTCCGGATTCATTGACATGTTTCCTACTGACCAAACAATGGTAAAAGATACCATTTCGTCTCGTGATCAGACTTTGTACGGAAGGGTATTTTGGATATCGTTTCCGCAATAATTTCCCGAGCAGGTATGCCAGACGAAGTTCATTCCAGCAAACAAGTGTTAACTGGTGATGTGATTTGCTTTGGTAGTAATGGGCTCTGCCACTGTTGTACAGTATTGTTACCATCATTTCCACAACAGTTACTTCCCTAGCTTATCTCGCGGCATCGCTTGTTGTTTTGTCAAGCAGTTTTACTGTACAATTCATTGCTGAGTCGGCCTCTTTTACGTTCATCAACATGTTTCTTGTCTCCAGAAAACTCAGCAACTTTTTCCAAATGATCTAAATCATGAACAGTTCGTTCTGTGTGTATAACGATGTCTGGTATCAAGTCTTTAGGGAAGTCTTTCGCTACATTTACTAGATCTTGGAACATCTTTTTGGTTTGCAAAACTTTCATTTTTGCGTTTTGTCGATGCTTCTCCATCTCGCTGTCCCTTTCATCGCTTCCAGCATATTTGTTTTGGCTCGAATAGATGCCAAGAAAATCTTGGTAAATGCTATCTGCGCGTCTCCGCCGATTTCTGTCATCCTCAATGTATTCCATACCGTCTAATGCTTCCATTTCTTCTGCCGTTATCATAAGCGTCTCGGGATCAGTTTTGATTAGCTGAAACACCAAGTTTCTTTGCTTCGTTTAAATGTTCGTCTGCTAGCAAGCTTTCCACTCCACTCACTCGAAAAGTTACCCCAATGGCGGCATGAAGGGTACACATTAGAAATATGCATGCTTTCTCTTTGTCTAATTTCAATTTAGTAGCACACAGAACAACTTTAGTAGCGTGAGGCTGCAGTTCTAAGTTGCTGAGCAGAGTAAGATGAAGCCGACAGTCAATGCTGATATTTTTGCAAAAGAAACAGAGCAAGTCCCTGATGGTCGACTCTTTCTCTTCTCTGGATAATCTCAAATCTAATACCAATGCTGTCACAGCGTGTATGGAAATGGCTTGCGTCTGGTGCTCAAATTTAATTTCACCGCTTATACAATACTTCCGAATGTTCGCTATCAGCTCGAAAACGACAGTGTCTTTATCTCTGTCGTCCATGCTGTCTGGAAGTAGTTTTTTCAGAAGTCGGATTGGGATTTCGTGGTGGTGCAGGAAAGGTATGAACTGTAAAAACATCTTCATATGTACCGACGATGTCTCTTCCACTCCTTCGATTGTGAGCATCTGAGCAGATACTAGACCTTTTGCATATTCTTGTGAGGTACCTCTCATAACTTTCTCTACTTGTTTAAGAAACTCTTTGTCCGAGAGTTTGTCTATGTACATCTTTACCGACATGCCAGTCGTGTACATATACGAGTTCGCAAGAACCAATCCGTAGGGTAGATATCCCATTGTTTTTGCCAAAGCCTGAATGTCTTTTTCGGAATTTTTCTGTTTGATTGGTTCCTTGAAAAACTTTAAAGCCTCTGATTCCTCAACTCCCTCAACATCCTCAAAAACATTTTCATTTTGAGTACACTGCTCGTAAAACTTAGAGTAGTTGGTAGAGCATAACATTCTGAGATTTCTTGCTTTGTGAATTTGATGAAATGAGTGAATGATTTGTTCCACTTCCCCGCATGTCTCTTCAGTAACATCGTCAAAGATGAGCAGATACACTTTGCCGCCCTTTTCGCCACTTTTATTAAAGATATAGCAACTTCCGCCATGTGTTTGACATACTCACTTTTTTCTTCATTCTCTTGTTCAAATTTCATCTTCGAAAATTCCAAAAAGCCTCTAAAGCTCGTTAATAGGTCGTCTTTACTTTTACATAGAAGCTTGTATGCTATGTGTTTAGCGTGTTGTCGAAAGTCGCTTGCATACCAACAACATGTTTGGGATTTTCCTGCAGCGGGTGGTCCTGCAATAAATAGTGTAATGTATAAGGATAAGTTAAAGACGACTGGAAAACAATTTTACTGACATATTTGTTGACTATTTTATCAGAGTAAGGTATGATAAGATATATAAAATATCATATCTGGTAAGCCAATTTAACATACCCCTGAGTATCGCCAAATGTTCTTTCTCTACACGTTCTTTCATTTTCTTGCATGTCAGTGTCTCAACAAAATTGGGAACTAGTTCTTGCCACATGGATCTCTCCTTGGCTGAAACAAACAGAAAACAATTGGCCTTCAAGAAGAAGAGAACATTGATACCAAAATATAACGTATGTATATCCTCATGCGCTGAAATAAAAAAACATCATCATGAAATACATTGCGAATATAAACAAACATTCATGCATAAGGTAAAGAGATCTAAACTTAAACTGTGATAATATAACCAGACGTTTCGGAGATACAAGCGTTAGGTCTGTCACCTACGATACCAGCGATATAAATGTATACTTATTCATTGACATGAACTTATATAACCAGACGTTTCGGAGATACAAGCGTTAGGTCTGTCACCTACGATACCAGCGATATAAATGTATACTTATTCATTGACATGAACTTTTCAATCTGCTAAGGTTGTGTGTAAATGTCGACCTAAGTCGACCTATTAAACATGAATTTTATTTACTTACATAAAAATAGAATGCAAAAAATATATATTTCATCAATATTGATCGCAGGAAAGCATACATAATACTTGTTTTGTTCCATAATCCTCAACAAACGGCTTGATTGTTATAACATGTATTTAATCCATTAATTGACACCTACCTGAATGAATATTTTTCATTTTTTCTGTATATAGATTCAGCATTTCTCGAATTCTATTACAGCCACCGATATTTTCAAAACAAGACTGTAATTTCGAAACGTTGTGTTTGCTGATGATTTCTTTCCTAACAAAGAAATCCAGCACGTCCTTGCCTGTAGCACATCTCTCTAAACCCTCCGTCTCAAGGTTGTCAAAAAAGCTTCTTCCAATTTTAGAGAAAACGCGATCTGGAACAGGTTAGTGCAGTGATGAATTCGCACAATCGCTGTAATAGTTATATAAAAGGTATACCGAAAATACGATTGGCGCAAAACCACTAAAATAAGATTACCGCTAAAGTATGCACGTTTACAGTAAATAGGTTTGATAAGCAGCTGCGGTATTTTGTAATATTGTATTAAGAGAGCCACTTACTTTCTGTTAATTCTTTACTTATATTTCGGAGCAATTCTTCAAAATCACTTTTTGACGGCATTTTAAATCGTTTTTTCTAGAAGCGCTAGACCTGAAATAAAGGTAGAATATAATGTAATTCAATAGTTGAATAAATAAGTTGGCGGCGTGTCTAATTCTATTTAAATGGTACACAAACACGCACACAAAACAACACAATCCTTTGTCCCCAGTTGGTTGCACTATCGCTTTATAACTGTAGTCCCAATGCACGTTCAAATATCTTTCTACAGTTTTGAACATATTTCACACATGAGTGTGACGCCACCTCCTACTGCGGGTACGAAAAGATAAGTCAAGGTATCAAAATTAAACGTCCTGAATATCCTTTCACCCACTAGGTTCTAAAATGATGTTTGTTGTTCTTACAGTTATTTTTTCTTTTTTTATTTCTTGTTTTTTCTAGATATATAGTCTTAATTTTTATTGTCTACTTTGATTTATTTATCATCTATGCATTCATATTACTTTACAAACTATTTTGGATATTAAAAAATTTACAATTGTAATCTTTAATGGGTTGTAATTTAATTAATTGTAACAAGCATTTTCATTGGCTTAAAATATTACTTTTTCAGCCCATAAAGGAAAAATCAAGTTGTTAATTGTAACTTCGCTTTTGATTGGCTGATATATCGGCGTATGATTTCATAAACAAATGTGAGTTCGGAATTTTTGATATATTATCTTTAGTAAATTGAATTATAAGGATAAGTATGCTACATTGAGAAAAGTTTTAATACATGAACCTCCAGTAGGTCTCACAACAAATCGAATATGTATCATTCCAAAGCTGTATCATTTCAAAACTATAACATTTCAGTTCTAATTTTTGCACCACACCTTCCAGCTCTAGGACATGATATAAGAAATGAAACAAATGGTTCCATAGTCGCCCGACTTATAGCTCATGTATTACGCCGGTTTACATATGATTTCTCTGGGCATTTTATTCCTCCTGAAAAAATAGTATGATGGAACATTAATACTATAAGACACTCTCATGTATATACCCAAGGGTCACAAAATGTTGTAAAGCCAGAGGCTTGTCGAGGAGTTTTCAAAATTTTGTGATCCCTATCCTTGATGTCCACATATGAAAAATGAAAAAAAATATTTTCTCTCGTTCCTAGAAGTGTTGCTAAAATTTTGAAATTGTAACTATTTGTTACTATTTGTTTGGAGAAAAAAGTTAGAAGAAAACCACAACTGTATGACAGTTTTTTAACCCAAATCCGTTGTGTTTGTATTCTTTATAGTAACATCAACATAGTTTCCGAAAATAACGTTAAGATTCATCTTGAAAATAGTAATTTTGTTGACGCAGTGACGTCACTGTTGTATTGCAGGTATGAGGGAAACTTATAGTAAATTTTACAAACAATTTATGGAATTGTGACAAAATCAAGATAGTACATGATGAATAGTTATTTTACATAAACAATACTGAATTTTCTCTCTACATGAGCAAATGTGAGAGCTGGGCTAAAATGGTATCTATATGGAATCGATCCCATTATATCCTATACTGTTTGTTCTATGTGCATGTGCCGTATTTTATCTTACCAGTAAACAAAACTGCGATCTAATCACCAAAATACATCAGTTGAACATGTCATGCTAAATACAAAGAGAAATCAGATGATAGCAGTACACATACAATACAGTCTGCTTGCCAGTGAATATTACTATATACTACTCAAAATTTGCTAAGGATCACTTTTATTTTGTAGTATATCAAATTCATTTAATTGTAAAATATTCATAAAAATACTTCAATGATGTCTTTAAGATGTCTAAACACAGGTTCCAACAGGAAAACTATGGAATTTTCACGAGTGCTCGATACATTACTTGCGAAACAGAGCTACCCCCCAAAATCACAAAATCACGGCAATGGTAGCGAAAATGAAATTCGCGTTAAATCAGTGTTCTCGTGTAATTTTCATTCCATTACATTGTGTGAAGTCCCCTAGATTCAATAAGACTTCGACATCGCCGACGCATGCTCGCAATTAAGTCCCGTTCCCGGTTTTGCTGGATGGATGCCCATTCCTCTTGCAGGGCCTGTTCCATGTTTTTTCAGTGACCTTTGATGGTAAACGCGGGAAGAAATGGATTACTGTAGCATGTCCTACACGTGCTCTATCGGATTTAGATCCGGGGAACGAGTAGGCCAGTCCATGCGTTCGATAGTTTCCCTCTGAAGTTCGTCGTCAAAGGTTTAGTAACGCTACGTCACTACAAAATGACTTCATAAACGCCACTGGAATTCGAATATCTACGCAATCTGTACATAATCATACAGACTGAGGTTCCGTAGACCTGCAGAGAGGATTACCTTGACTGGTAGGCATGCTCAGGCTACACTTACATGGGCCCACGATCATGCGAGATGGACTATCAGAGACTGGAGCCCTGTTCTGTTCACAGACAAGTCCAGATTCTGTCTCGACTTCACAGATAGGCGTGCTAGAATGTGGAGACTACCAAATGAACGATTTCCTACAACCAACGTCTCCGAACACGACCGACATGGGGGCGGGTCTGTAATGGTCTGGGGCGGTATATGTGTCCAAAGAAAAACAGATCTCCATGTCTTCTCGAACGACAATTTGATAGCCCAGAGGTACTGCGATGAAGTCCTCGATGTCTACATTAGACCATATGCTGGTGCTATCGGTCCGGAATTCATTCTAATGGATGATACCTCTCATCCACATAGAGCTCGGGTCACTGTCGCCTATCTTCAGAAGAAAACTATCGAACGTATGGACTGGCTGGCTCATTCTCCGAATCAAAATCCGATAGAGCACGTGTGGGTCATGCTACAGGAATCCATTTCTTCCTGCGTTTACCAGCCAAGGTCACCGCAAGAACTTGGAACGGCTCTGCGAGAGGAATGGGCATCCATCCAGCAAAACCGGAAACGGGACTTAATTGCGAGCATGCGTCGGCGATGTCGCAGTGTTATTGAAGCTAGGGGACGTCACACAATATGCTGAAATGAAAATTAAACGAGAAAACTGTTTTAACGCGAATTTCATTTTCAGATCGGAATTTTTTTGTGGTGCTCAGAGCATTTTAAAATTAATTACCCCATTTTCTGGAAATGGGATACAGGGCTATTTTTAGTATTATTATTATTATTACAAGCTAACCGATACTTACATTATATATATAATTGGCTTCTGAGGTAAAATATGTGTTTTCGTTTAAATATCACATACAGTGTATATAACAATAATGACAATAAAAAAGCTAACCTAATTTTATAACATATATATAATATATATAATTCATTTTTCACAAAAAATAATATGGGCAGCCACATGAAACGTCATGATATATCAAGTGCATATCAAAAGGTCTCCAATACTTTTAAATGACATACGTATCAAATTACTAGTAAACGTTTCTGTCATAATTTGCGTGCCCCTGTGTTTTGGCTGAGGTGATCAAGATTGCATTTTACGGCCTCGGAATAGCAGTGGAGACTGCTTGTTTTACACATGTTCACAGAAATTTAACTGTCGAAAACAGATATATCTAGATTTAATATCCCATAAAAAGTTACATAATATAAGACCACGATCGAGAGCATCGTGGGTAGCGATAGGCCAAGGTCGTCTCCTTGCAGGCGTTGTATGGGATTCGCAAATTATTTAGTCTAGATGAAATAAATGATTATTCTAATTACTGGTTTATGTAAATAATGAATGTACTTGCAATATTTCCAACGTTGGACATTTTTATTTTGCTATAAGTAATATCGATGCTGCTATCGTTTTTGCGATGAGATGAGATGAGGGGGTTTTGCAGAGTCATCTCTGTTTTCCCTGTCGACACCAAAATAAAACTTGTATTGTAAGATAGTGACCGGGTATTCTGTTTATCCTGTAACTTTTTCATTATGCATACAGAAGATGGTAATCAAAACAAAAGCAAATTGTCTGTTATTTACACGATTTCGCTCAAAGCGAAACGCTTCTTTGATGTTCAAGAAAAGATGCATTCACTAAACCGAATGAATGTGTACTCCTTTTTACTACCGTGGGAATTATGTAAGCGACGTCATTATGGTGATTGTGACGTCACTGTTTCGCGGGACTGACTGCCGTTTCATTCAATCCTACTAAACGTGACGTCACTGGAATGTAGGGGATCAAGTCAACAAATTTAGAAATTGAATCAAACGAAAGAAATTAAACATTTATTTACTGAAATCGTAACATTTTCCTATTGCAACTATTACAGGAAATTCTTATTATCCGATATCGGGTTTTGTGCCCGCCAAAAATCGATATTAGAGCTGAAAATGCATTGTTTCTTGATATTATTCCGCTTCTTTTGTTGACTTTAAATTCGTAAAATGAACTTAACCCCCGAAGGACGTCAGAACGCTTGTTTTCAACGTGAATAAACACCTTAGTGATAAAGACCTTCAAAGTGAGAATTTGCATCAGTGAAATAGAGACACAAAAAGACGATTTTCTCCAAAAGTAAGTAAGTTATACTACTTTAATTTTGCTGGAACACTTAAAAAATCGTTCTGATTTCAGAACAATTGGAATTATGAAGATATCTCTTACAGTATTTTTATTATTATTATTATATATAATGTAAGTTAACAAGCTAACCGATATTTACATAATATATAATTTTCAGTCATGTGGACATGACGTACATAGGAATTATTTTACATAATGAATAATTTGCGTGCCCCTGTGCTTGGGCTGAGGTGACCAATATTACATTTCACGGTCCCGGAATAGCAGTTGAGATGGGTTGTTTTTATCTTGTACATACGTTCCTTCCACATATTCATAATTCTAAATATAACTGTCGAAGACAGATATATCTGGATCAAATTATCGATGAAAAGTTACATAATACATATGTATAAGACCACGATCAAGTGTATTGTGGGTAGCGATAGGCCTAGGAAGTCTCCTTGCAGGCGGTATATGGAATTTTCAAATTATTATTTGCCTAGATGAAATAAATGATTTGTTTTAATGTCCAGGAGACAGGCGTCATCTCGTCTTTCCGTGTAAACACCAAAATAAAACTAACAGGCCTATTCAAGGACACGTCCTTGGCCTAGCTGCTGTAAGATACTGACCATGTATATATCCGATGTAAATCCTCAGATATATAATTATTTATTCTGTAGTAATAGAGCTACATGTACATGTAGCCCTCGCCAGATATTGTGAATAGTTTGAATAGGCATGTTTGCATGATATATTAAAAAAAAAAAAAAAAAAAAAAAACGAAAAAAAATTGCCGCCGGTGGTGAGGATCGAAAGATCAGAAGATCTGCACGTTAACACTAAACCAGTTTCTGCTTTTTCATATACAGTGATTTTTTCATAAGAAGCAGATAACATTGTTGTATGATAGAGCATTTCCTTATAGGAAAAATAAAAAATTGGAAATGTAATGTGCATGTAGCTGTTGTTTCAGCATGAAGAAAAGTGAAAAAAGGATAATAACACATTGATCACAAATCACAAAGTCTTTTGTTTTTCTTTAATATACCTGGTATATACGGAGCCCGCGAAGGGACATGGAAATATATTTATTAATCCGTGCACACGGTTTGTCAATCCGTTCGCACGGATTACTAATCCGTGCACACGGTTTGTCAATCCGTGCAGACGGTTTGCCAATCCGTCCGCACGGTTTGTCAATCCGTGCGCACGGATTACTAATCCGTGCACACGGTTTACTAATCCGTGCACACGGTTTGCCAATCCGTCCGCACGGTTTGTCAATCCGTTCGCACGGATTAGTAATCCGTGCACACGGTTTGTGAATCCGTGCACACGGTTTACTTATCCGTGCACACGGTTTGTCAATCCGTTCGCACGGATTACTAATCCGTGCACACGGTTTGTGAATCCGTGCACACGGTTTGTGAATCCGTGCACACGGTTTGTCAATCCGTGCACACGGTTTACCAATCCGTGCACACGGTTTGTCAATCCGTCCGCACGGTTTACTAATCCGTGCACACGGTTTGACAATCCGTCCGCACGGTTTACCAATCCGCCTATAATTAGACTAGATCTATGCACTGGTATCACTTTCTTCACTGGACAAGGGTTCAATTCAATTCTAAGGGTTAACACGGACTTGTATTAAGGATTACACGGTCATATAAGGTAAGGACATGCTACTTTCTCTTATCTAACCTTTTTGGTCAATTCTTTGTATTATTTTGTTAGGGAGAATAGCTGTATTCTACTTCTTACTTCGTGTTAATGTAATCAAAATGATGTGAGAAAACATACCAGGTGTACAATTGTCACGTTTTTCTTCGAGTTTATACGACGTTCTTATACAATATTGTTAGAAGATAATGGCTTATAATTAAATCCATATTTTGGGATACATATGATAAAATGTGGTATTACAGTGTACTGTCTGAAGTTTATGCAAAATATTGTATTTTTTCTGTTACAGGTATGGATGACGGATGTACATGTATGCCATTGGACAAGCGATATTTCGTCAAATATATCCATAGAATCGCTTGATTAAAAATCATAACTTTAGTTTTGATGTGGAATATGTACATGGGTCATTGGGATAAATCCTTTAAGTCCTTTTAGCAACCCAAAGTTTCTGCAAGCTTAAAATACCCCTATAGATATTATCCACGGTGATACAACGGGCTTAATAAAACTGTTAAGTACAGTGCAGATAATTGTCAGAAATAATGAATGATCTTAGTTCCTGACCAATGAAGGGACTGTCTTCACGGATAAACTTAAAATAATTGAAATGCGACGTATTTAAATTTAAAGTAATCCTGAAATTTTGTGTAAATTCAAGTGAATATAAGACATCGTTTTAAATAGATGGAACAACGTCTTAGAATGTGACGTGACAGTCGGGGAAAACTGTGTACGTTCGATATATGAGTAGTGCCTTATTGTATACCATAGCCATCGAAAAGCAAGTTTTGAACTGGAAATTTATATAATTAGGGCAGCATGCCAGCTGACGCCTGATTCACAGAAACAGCTGAGCTGTCCCTCACTGGGACCGGGGCTGACTGGGACCGGCGCTGGTGGGGCCCGTAAAGATAGATAACTCGTCTTCACTTATAGCAAACTATATGTGCTGTATACATATATTATATCCATGTGCTAAAATATATCGAGGTAAACCTGATTTTTAAAATAATAATTTAGTGTATATTAATATATATGTATTTTATATTATGTAGCTTTATCTAAATGTTAGAGATAGTTGTTTCTATTCTCTTGCATTTTCATCCACGATCCCGCTGACTGATATACCAACGTATGTTTTCAAATGAATTAGCAATTGACTCCATCCTTTTGTGTTCTTGTTGTTTTTAACGCTAAAGAGAAAAGGGAAAATGTTTTTTTTTAAACTATGGCAAAATTGTTTTAAAATAAAGAAATTGTTTTAAACTTATGAAAATATTTTAAACACTTTAAAAAAAATGCTGACAAAGTCTCAGCTCTAACATTTCAATTTTTTTTTAATTTAATTCTGATATGGTATATAGCATTTGTAATGTTCAAAGCTTGTGTCAATTAACTGTAAGGTTCACATAATATTGTATCACTTGAAATTGATATTTGGTTCATCGTTTTATTGCTACGTTTACAAGTATATATCCACTTCACTTTTTGTAAATGTAAAAAAATGTAAAATTGCTTATACATGTATATATATATATATATAGAAAGTTCAAAAAATGTTCTTTGTACATATATCATATATTTCTTCAAGAAAATAACCTTCATGACAAAGGTATTTTTTTGTTTACGTTTCTGTTAAATTTTGTTCATTCTATGGAACTCTTCTGTTTTGGGGAATAAAGAGGAATGTTTATTATCAATAATAAATATAAACATTTTCTTATATATTTATCCCATTACTGTGAATTCCATATAGAAGCTGATTATTACAAACCCAAGTCTGTACATCTACGCGTACGGCGACGGTATTTTTTTGTTTACGTTTCTGTTAAATTTTGTTCATTCTATGGAACTCTTCTATTTGGGGGAATAAAGAGGAATGTTTATT
Source organism: Argopecten irradians (assembly GCF_041381155.1). Classification (NCBI taxonomy): domain Eukaryota; kingdom Metazoa; phylum Mollusca; class Bivalvia; order Pectinida; family Pectinidae; genus Argopecten; species Argopecten irradians. The sequence goes on from NW_027188167.1 coordinate 19,436, forward strand.
ATAAATAATAAATATAAACATTTTCTTATATATTTATCCCATTACTGTGAATTCCATATAGAAGCTGATTATTACAAACCCAAGTATGTACATCTACACGTACGGCGACTCTCCAACGTCTCTTGATTACGATTGTCTTTCAACTTAGGACTATTTTTTCATGGCGCATTTTCTTTTAAGGATGCTTCACCGCTGACAAAAAGTATTTTATCTCTTTCAAAAACAGGAACAGACGAGTTAGTATTCTTCTTCAGTTACAAAAGTTATTACTTTACACCATTACCACCATTAAAAAGTTTGAGTTTCTCATTTTACTTCAAGACAAAAATACTGAAAAATAGTTAATTGCATCCCGAAAAAAAATCGTGGTACTCTATCCCATATGGAATGAAGTACGGGTTGCGCATGCACCAATAGCAAAACAAATTATATTATATGATTTTTTTTTTTTTTTTGTGTAATTTAGACATACTGTATATAAACACGATTAAACACCAATTATTGTTCAAATGATGAGTATCATTTTTTCTCTGTCGGCGGTGGAGCATCTTTAAATAGCATGCATATGTTCAAATTATTAAACAAAAGTACTAAACTAAAGAAAATATGTCTTCAATACCAGATAATCCTTAAAAAAATCGTATACAAACATAGACCCAACTCATATTAAACGCATGAAATTTTTCCTAAATACCGAGATTTTTCCAAAAAAAAACACCACCCTGTATACAAAGACGGACCCAGTTGGCGACAATTTGAATCATGAAATGTGATGCGATGCAATATTATAATATCTTCAGTATACACACAGAATTGATATCAAACGGATAACAAGATATTAAGATATCGCAATTTTCCCAAAAAACGACCCGGATACGAAGACTGACCTAGTCGGGTACATTTTGAATCAGGATATGTGATGCGATACAATATTGATAACATCCGCATTATTAATGCATATATACTTAATACCAAATATTTTATAGTGAAGAATTCATATTAAACACATAACATTATTTTTTTTTAATATCGCCATTTTCCCAATAAACCCTGTATACTAAGATGGACCCAGTGGGGGACATATTGAAGCAAGACATGGGATGCGATGCAATATTGATTACATATGCATTGTGGATGCATATAAACTTATAACAAATATTTTAGGGTAAAGAATTTATATTAATAAACTTATAATATTTCAAATACCGCAAGGTTTCCAAAATAAAAACCCGCCCATATAATTAAACGGAGCTAGTGAGGGACAATCAGGAAATGTGATGCGATGCATTATTATATATATCTACAATATACACACACATACATATACAGCATGTGTGTTAGAGTAAAGCATTGATATAAAAAGGATAATAATATATAAATATACCGCAATTATCCCATAAACGACCCCTATACTAAGACGGACCCAGTGGGGGACAACTTGAATCGGGAAATGTGATGCGATGCATTATTATAATATCTACATTATACACACAAATATACATATACAACATGTGTGTTAGAGTAAAGAATTGATATAAAACGGATAACAATATATTAGAATACCGCAATTATCCCATAAACGACCCCTATACTAAGACGGACCCAGTGGGGGACAACTTGAATCAGGAAATGTGATGAGATGCCTTATTATATTATCTACAATATACACACACATAGTCATATACAACATGTGTGTTAGAGTAAAAAATTGATATTAAACGGATAAATATATATTAAGATATCATAATTGTCCCAAAAAACGACTCGTATACTAAGACGGACCCAGTGGGGGACAACTTCAGTCAGGAAATGTGATGCGATACAATATTGATAACATCTGCATTATGAATGCATATCAAATTGATAACAAATATTTTACAGTGAAGAATTCATACTAATCACATGAAAATATTTTTAAATGCCGCGATCTTTCAAAAAAATACCCTGTATACTAAGACGGACCCAGTGGGGGACAAGTTGAAGCAAGATATATTATTGATTACATCTGCATTATGGATACATCTATACTTAATAACAAATATTTCATAGTAAAGAATTTATATTAAACGGAGAATACTATCAAATACCGCAAGGTTTCCAAAAAAAAAAAAACAAAAAAAACCGCCCCACATAATTGAACGGAGCCAGTGAGGGACAACTTCAATCAGGAAATGTGAAGCCATCCATCATTGATAATGTCTACATTATACACAATTGTATACACAAACAGCATGTGTTTTAGAGTAAAGAATTGATATCAAATAGAGGACAATATATTAAAATACCCCAACTATCCAAAAAAAACGACCCGTATACTAAGACGGACCCAGAGGGAGACAAATTCAGCCCGGAAATGTCATGCGATGCATATTGATAAAATCTCCATTATTAATGCATATAAACTTGATAACAAATATTTTAGAGAGAAGAATTCATATGAAACACATGACAATATTTTTAAATACCGCGAATTTTCCAAAAAATACCCTGTATACTAAGACAGACCCAGTGGGGGACATGTTGAAGCAAGACATGTGATGCGATGAATAATTGATTACATCTGCATTATGGATACATGTATACTTAATAACAAATATTTTAGAGAAAAGAATTTATATCAAACGGAGAATATTTTCAAATACCGCAAGGTTTCCAAAAACAACCCTGCCCACATAATTGTCACATACCGCCTCGAGACGTTTACATATGTTTAGTTAAGTATTTGGTAAGTATAGTTTGTTAGCACATTTAAATTACGCGCCATTTCTCACGCGTAACTTCATAAATAGGAACTACGCATGCGTGAGGCAGAAAAGGTAAGTTTAGCGTGGCAATACGGCAGACATCTTGATGGATTAGGATTTCTTTGCATTCCATAAAGTCATAAGGAGCGTGAAATGCAGTCACGGTAAGTCAATTTATGTTTAATTTACCTGTATATGTCGTGTATATGAACGACCGTGAACGTAAAGGTGTATAAGCTCGTGCATGATGATTTGTTGACAGTATTGAGTTAACAGGTACGCGTATTTTTGAAGTATTTAAAAATTAACAATCTACCTGGTACCCTACTTTGTTCCATCCGTAATACTTAAAATAAAGCATATTGCGGCTACGCAACCTCTGCATTCCTTTGCGGGGTGATTCACCTGCAATCATATTTAAACGTACTTGTTAGTAACATGACCTTCAAGGAAAATAAATATATACACATGTCACTTAAGTTAAGTATTTTTAATGTACAAAAAAACTGTTACTCGTCGCTTTATTTGTACTTAAAATACAGTTTTTTTATTGATACAAAAAAGGATTATTACAACATTTTTTGCCGAATTGAAACAACGCTGAATATAGTTACAAAAAAATAGTTTATTGCATTTTTTTTCACTTCTAAACCATTATAATTGTACAAGTTTTATGATATTTGTTGTTTAATAGGTTACTAGAACCATTTTCTAGTCCCACATAAAACAAAGTAGCGATCTAGAACGTGAATCATCCAAAATTCGCGATCATGCCTACTGGACCAGATGTAAACAAATCGGACGTCGCGGACAACGGCTTGCGGAAGAGTAATCGAACGTCAAATACAAGGGGAGCAAAGGAAAAATCTATATCAACTGGAGGATCTTTCACTGCTCCATGGACAGAAGAGCCATGGACTTGTTCAGTTTGCAACAAACTCTACACAGATAAGGATTCTAAACTATTAGAATGTCAACGCTGCGAAGGCCATTTCTGCACTAAATGCTTGGACAAGGGAGACAATGAGTACGCTGTACTCTCAAAGTCGAATGCTATGTGGTTCTGCGCTCCATGCAGAGTCCATATAGAAAAGAATATTAACAATGAAAAAATGATTGAGCAGAAATGCAAGGAAATAATGAACGAGTTTGAAACAAGGATCACGCAAATTGAATCTGAACTCAAGAACAAATGTGATGAAAACAAAGTGAGGGACATTATAAAGGAGGAAATGGCAACTGGAGTAAATAGAGAAACACAGTCTCTATCGACAGAAGCCCCCAAAACCACCACCAACACCCAAGAAGTTCTATCAGAACTAGAAGATAGAAAGAAAAGGGAAAATAACATCATCTGTTTTGGAATTGAAGAACAAACAAGCAATGAGGGAAGCGAAAGAAAAAGAAAGGATGAGAAAACGATACGGGATATCTTGTCAGCTTGTAAACTTAACAAGGAACTGCTTGACAGTATCACTAAAGTGGTACGTCTAGGGAAAATTAAGAAGCCTGAAAGCAATGCCAAAGAAAATGAAGATGCAAAACCAAGGCCAATATTGGTTTCATTTGGATCAATAGAGGATAAAAAGCTCTTCTTTAAAAACATAAGGGAGCTGCAAACAACTAAGGAATACAAATCAGTTAGGATCAGCAACGACCTAACGAAAACTGAAAGAGAAAATGAAGCAAAACTAAGAGACGATGCAAATCGCATGAACACAGAAAAATCTCAGTCGGGGAAATATGTATTTCGAGTAAGGGGCCCACCTTGGGACAGAAAAATTGTCCGGCAAATAAAGAAAGGAACCTAAAATCAGGCAAAAAATACAACACACAAACTCTCAGGACCGATTAAAAGTATTCTATACAAATGCTGATAGTCTACCTAATAAATTTGAGGAATTAAAGCTTAGGCAATTTGGAATCGAAGCCGACATAATAGGAGTTACAGAGATGTATCCAAAAAACTGCAGATATCTACCTAACAGAACAGAATTTCATATCCCAGGGTATGACTTATTTATGAACGAAAATGCATTACATTGTCATAGAGGGGTTGGTATATACACAAAGGAAACACTGAAAGGAGTAGAAGTAAACATAGGAAATACATTCAAGGAAAGCGTATGGGTGAAAATCAATCTTGCTGATAAAAAATTGCTTACTGATAGGATGTCTGTATAAAAGTCCGAATTCGAGTCCTGAAAACGTAGAGGAGCTAAACAAGCTCATTACATCTGTATCATCTGACCCAGAGTACAGTCATCTGTTATTAGTTGGCGATATCAACATGCCGAAAATTAATTGGAATACCTGGTCGTCAAACCACGACAAAGAAGGAGAGAGCTTTGTCGAATGTTTGAGAGACAACTACCTCTATCAACATGTCAAAGAATATACAAGAGAAAGGAAGGGAACAGAACCAAGTATCTTGGATCTTGTTATAACTAACGAAGATGAAATGATAAGAGATATTGCTTATGAAAGTCCAATTGGAAGCAGTGATCATTTGGTACTTGTCTTCAATTTTTTCTGTAAATCTCTAAAAACTTTAAATCAAAAGCCACGCCCAAAATATAGTAAAGGCGATTATACCAGTATGCGAGAAGATATGCCAGAGGACTGGTCAGACATACTCCACGGAGATATTTCTGAAGTGTACAAAAAATTTACTAATCTAATTATTGAGAAAGTAAATAAGTTTATTCCAAAACACAAACCTCGCCTCTACCAAGGAGATCAAAAAGATAGGACACCATTAAAAGAGGTAATTTTGAAGAAGATTAGGAAAAAACATAGAGCATGGCAACGGTATATGGAAACCAGAACCGAAGAAAAATTCAAAGAATACACAAGAATCAGAAATCAGCTTAAGTGGGAGATAAGAAAATCCAAACGAGAGTTAGAAAGAAAAATAGCAGAAGACATCAAAGAACAACCTAAGAAATTTTGGAAATATGTCAACTCAAAAAGAAAAGTTAAAACAGGCATTTCCGACCTCAAGGGCCTAGATGGAGATCTCCAGAAAATTGCTGTGAGAGACCAGGATAAAGCAGAAGTACTTGCTAAATTTTTTAGTAGTGTTTTTACCCAAGAACCACCAGGAGGCTTACCAGACTTCCAAGAAAGAGACATTAGCTACCAATTTGAGGAAATTAACTGCACGCCAGAAGCAATTGAAAAATTGCTATATGATTTAAATGAAAATAAATCCCAAGGACCGGATATGATGCACCCTAAAACCCTCAAGGAACTACGCAAGCAAATAAGTAACCCTCTAGCAGAAATTTTTAACAGATCACTCCAGGAAGGCAAACTACCAGAAGCTTGGAAAGAGGCAAATATAACAGCAATTTTCAAAAAGGGCTCAAAATCTGAGGCAGGAAACTACAGACCAGTCAGTCTTACAAGTATTATTGGGAAAACACTGGAAAAATTAGTAAGAAATAGCATTGTAAATCACATGGACAAAAATAATCTTTTGAGTAATAAACAATTTGGTTTTATAAATGGGAGATCTACGCAACTTCAGCTACTAATGGTTTTGGAAGAATGGACGAAAATAATTGACAACGGTGGTCAACTGGATGTAATTTACATGGACTTCATGAAAGCGTTTGATAAAGTCCCACACCGTCGTCTAATAAAGAAACTTAAAGGATATGGAGTGAGTGATAGGGCTACTAACTGGATAACAAATTTTCTTAGCAATAGATGCCAAAAGGTCATTGTAAATGGAGAAACATCAAAGATATATCCTGTATTAAGCGGCATACCCCAGGGAAGCGTCCTTGGACCAATTTTATTTGTACTCTACATTAATGATTTACCAGAAAATACAGAATCCCAGTCGCCACTTTTTGCAGACGATACAAAATTATACAGAGAAATCAGAAGCATAGATGATAAAAACATTTTGCAAAGTGACTTGATAAATCTTGAAAAATGGTCTGAAAAGTGGTTACTTAAATTTCATCCAAATAAATGTAAAGTCCTTGCGATTAAATCCAAAGAAAAGAGAGTATATAGTATGTCTGGAACAACAGGCGAGCAATTAGATCTTGATAATATTACATCAGAAAAGGATATTGGAGTAACAGTGGATGAAGATTTAAATTTTAGAACACACATCCAATTAGGAGTAAATAAAGCAAACAGCATTTTAGGACTGATAAGAAGAACCTTTACCTTCCTGGATGAAAAAATGTTTAAACTACTGTTTAAGGCTCTCGTGAGACCCCACCTGGAATATGCCTCAAGTGTGTGGAGTCCTTATATGACAAAGGACATAGAACTTATTGAGAACGTCCAACGAAGAGCTACAAAGCTCATACCAGGCTTTAAAGACTTGCCATACCCAGAGCGTCTACAGAGACTAAATCTGCCTACCCTAGAACATCGTAGGAAAAGAGGGGACCTGATAAATGTTTTCAAAATCCTGAAAAATATTTATGATGAGCGCGTCACATCGTCTATTTTCCAAATGGATACCAACAGCAGGACAAGAGGACACTCCTTAAAAATATTCAAAAAACGATGTAACACTGATATTCGAAAACATTTTTTCAGTTTTCGAGTTGTAGATACCTGGAACAATTTACCCCAGCATGTTATAGATGCAACAGATGTCAAGAAATTTGAAATTCTTTTAGACAATCATTGGAGAAACTGTCAACAAATATTTTAACTTTTTATATATGCTTATTAACTCAAATGAACACTAAATTACATGTATATATTATATGTATACTGTATACTCTACATAGAACGATTAGAAGAATATGGATACAAAGAACATTTATAATTACACTAGAAGTAGTAATCACTGTATCATTGAATTCATGTAATATTGATATGGATATAGAGGCTAAAAGCCTGCATCCATTATATGTCGTATTAAATCGTATTAAATTTTGTGTACATTCCGCTATCGGTCATCGTAATTTATAGTCTATCGTGATATTAAGCGGTACATGTACATGTACAGGTGTTAGCTACGATGGGGTTCCCCATTAATTCGTGTACACCGCACTAGACCAACTCCTTCGTACCAGGACTATAAAGACATTTCCCTCTCAACAACGATTCAGCGAAAATATAATTTTATATGCTTACAAAACGTGCATTTACATATTGATCAGTACTGCTTATACATGTTCTCATAGTTTGTAAGGTGTAAAGTAATGATAGAGTGTTTTTAAATAAGGTTTTTCTACTTTAATTACGTAAGTATCAAAAACTTGGTGTGCTAGATTTTATAATATTGTGAATCAAAGGTAGACATTTGTCACGCTGTTGATTATACAAGAAATTTAACCTAATATCTTCCAAATTACCTGTCTGATAAGTGTCACTGTTTGAAGAATAGAGAAACCCCGTGTTTTATACACAATCAACCCAGTCTTTTAAATGGACCATTTAAACTATAAATGTCTAAATTTCTTAAGCCTTCTTCATATGGAAGTTTGCCAAAAAAAAGTTAGTTATTGTTTTCAAAATAAGAAAAAAATAGTTGATTAAGGTTGATAAAAGATGTCAGTAAAATGAAACGTAATTTAATTACATATATCAAGTACAAAAATTAGGTGGTCAAGTAAACTGGCGAGAAAGATGTTCAAAACGTAATACAATTGATCAAAATATGTACCAATGACTTACTACATATATCATACTGTAAAACAACTTTCTTTCGCGTGCAATTTACCTTCACAAATTACTTGATCCATGCACATTCGCGAATTGTTTTCTCTGCGAATTAGCATCTTCATAATTTATATTGATATGAATTTCCATTCTAATTTTAGATTCGCGAATATTCATCTTCGCGAGCTTGTTTTGAAATGGAAATTTAGTAACTTAGTAGCCGTGAAAGAAAGTTGGTTTACAGTAATAATCCAAAATGAATGTCAAGCGTTACATGTCCCTTTATAGCTTTACTACTGGTAATTAGCAGGTGTTGTGATGAAATTTGTTCATAATGAATCCTGAAATATACAAAATATTAATGATACATTAGATGGACTTTAGAACAAATGTAAAAGACGATATTGTAGACGCATTTAGTGGAAGGTAACTTTGGGATATCTACAAATGTAGAATCCAACAACAACAATCTTTTGTTCAATAGAAAGAGCAAAATAAAATTAAAACCTGATCAGTTATCATAAGTTAATGGACTCTTGTTGTCAACAAAACCAGAACAATTGGTTCCGGTTACTTAAATGTACAATTACAATACACATAACACGTAGGAAAACTATAAGCAACAAGTAAATGTTGACCGTATGTAATATAGATGTGGACACTGGCAGATCTCACAGACTGATGTAGCCATTTGTTATAGATAATGGGGATGAGAGGGTACGATGAATACCTCTCAGATAGGGGGGAGGGCATAAAACTGAACGATTAGTGCCACAGGCATGGATAATTAATTACTCTACGGATTAAGGGCCCGGCGATTCTCCCGTAATACCAGCTGCCAACAGATGAGATATTCTGTATGCTTAACTATATATCACTTTATTAGTTGCATTGGGACTCTCACGAAATAACGCTGTTGTCTCGTAAGTTGTTGTGTTGCTTGTATGAGAAAACATGAAAAAATGTACATTTTATAAATAAACAAGCTCACAAATAAGCATGCCGTTATATTAACTAGTGTCTATAGCAGGTACAAAAACGCTTGATAGACCGAAATCGACTTATTTTTTTTTAATTAACAAAAACTCATATTTTGGTTATGTACGTTTTGTCTAATTTAAACATTGAACCATAGATGAAATATAGTATAACAATCGTCTATTCTTATGCTCATAATTCAAACCAATTATTGGCAAAATATAATACATCCACAAATAAACATAGTTCGGTGTCATCAAGGCCCACTACCTTTCCGGAGGAAAATTTAAAGTTTACTTGAAAACATGAATAACATAAGAAAATACATATCGATGGCCTAAGATGAGGTAACATTATGAAACAAATGCAGGAATTCATGCGTTATATATAAAAACAGTCGAGATTTATTTCGCTGTTTTGCCGTCCGGCGTAGTGATAGTCAAAGATTTAGTTCAATTTAATGCTTAGCGTATGCATTTCTGAATTAATTGAGTCAAGTTGATCTACAAATGTAGTATAGTCATATAAAATATGTTTCTTTTATCTAAGCAAAATGCTACTAATTTGTTATTTGCTTTTGTTGAACTTAACATCAAAGAAGCTCTTAGGAAAGCATACTTTTCAATTTGATGTCCCTATCATCATGTGAATATCTCTAAAATAAGGAAGAACGTTATTGTGAACAATTAAAACAGACCCATTCCCATTGAGAAGTAAGCGGATCGTTTTTGAAAAGTGTTTAGAACATTAATAATATTTAAACTTTTAAAACAAAGTGTTACTGCACATTCAGAAAATCGCATTCGATCAGATCACAGATTTTTTTTAAAATGTGTGATTTACCGAGTAATTTGTCTAGTTAGATTATTATTAAGTATACAGTGTATCCTAAATAACAAGCAGTTAAATTTGTTTATGTTTGTGATATCATTTTGACAATTGACTTTTGTATATTACCTATATGTTATCTACATGCTTACATTTTCAATGTTATTTGTCTTAAGATGTAAAGTTTGTATTAAAACTTTGTTTTAAAATCCCCCTTAAATGGGTATTTGCGTTAACCAATACTCTAACTAATACATAACAAATGATAGATGTTTGTAACAGATGTTTGCCTAATTATATGAATAAAATGAGATAATGCTGTAAAACCTCATTGCAGATTTTTCATTACAATTGATTATGTTTGCAGTTTATAGCTGAAAAATTGTATTTCGAAATAAACGACAACCATGCAATACATAGAGCAAAATTCTTATGCTTTATGTTTATTTAATCATGTATAGATATAGATGTTATCGGCGTCGCTCAGACTCCGTTTCTTTAAAAAAAAATAATGAATCCATCAGCTTTCTCCACTAGATTAACGGATAAATGTATTAATATAAAAATAACAGAAGGGCAAGCTAAACTTAAAATAAAAACCAGATATATTACAAATTTAATATAACGTTTATATACCCGATATATACCCGATTTCGGTCTATATTAAGCAAACTTCTTGACCACCTATACGGGATACATCAAAAACTTTATATGTTATAAAATAACATTTCGATGTTAACCGCAATCAACATTTCACGGGCGCAAACATCTGAATTTACTATAAAATAGTTATAGGGAATACAAACGTAATTGTTATACCTTAACCTGGTAGTCCCTATACCTATTCTATAGTAAAACGAATCAATTCAGATGTTTGCGCCATTGAAATGTTGACTGGTAAACATCAAAACATCTTAAAATTAAGTTTAACATATATACAAAACATGTTGACCTCAAACTGAGTCAACAAATGTATACCATTACATTTTGTTCAAAATCATCCGCTGGACATTATAAATGACTGCACAAATCAAAATACATGACAATTTACTTCCAAAGCCAAGTTTCCAAAGGAACATATATTTGGTGAATCAGGGAGATTCCCTCACTATATAGAGGTTACTTGTAAAGCAGAATAATTATGTTCTGGCACAAATTGATCACTACTGATAATCTTTCTAGCAACATCTAAATATATCATAGCTTTCTGATTGGCCAATAATTTATTTGCATACCACTATGAAAAAAATCCGAGAATGGCGCGAAATTAATTATAAGCATTGATGTCACTATGTTTTAATTTAATCAGGTTATGAAAAATTGTTTGCAAAGTCTTGTGAGATTTACACAGTTTTCAACCATTTTTGTTTTCATTCCCCGATAAAATTAAAAAAAAACCTTGTGACGGTCATATTTAAATATTAGAGAATACTTAAAATTTATCGTAAAACAAAGACAACAAGATCAATTTGTATAAAAATGGTTCAGTGGTAGCGAGAAATCATCAAGAGGTCATACTTATTGTATTTTAAAAGTAATTTTGAAATAAAAAAAAAAACATATCTTAATTAAAGTCATCAGATAGACAAATCATGCACTTACTTATAGAAACTGGAAGATGGACTGGGACATCTGAAGTAAATATAACTTGTAATATATGTTTTACTGATATTGGAAACGAATACCATTATTTGTTTTAATGCAGTAATGAAATGCTGAAAGGTTTAAGAAAAATACATATACACCTACTATTATAAAAACCATACTGTTATCAAAATGAAAGGCCTATTTACTGTCACATATTGTAATGCACTGTTACGCTATGTGCCCTTTATACATATGTGACTATAATAAATGTATAGTGACCTCCTGATACAAACTTACATGTCTGAGAGTAAAATAAAATCTGAAATCCGGTATTTATAAACTGGCCCCAATATGGCATGTGCACAATCTTACAAAACTTAAACATATGCCGGTGACTTGAATAGATCGCGACTGACACGCTTTACAAAGACATATATCTAACGCCACTTTAAAATGAAAATACGTCAAGCTCTTCTTTCTTAGCACAACCAAAGAGCAATTGTAACAACGGTTTCAAGAAAAAAAATCTAAATCAGAATGATATAAACACTACCTCAGTTTTATTAGTATTAAAAAATGAAGTCAATCAAGTGTTTGCCAATCGATTTACCGGTAATATTTCTAAATCTCTGTTTAAACTACTTCTATTTCATGACGATGAGGATGATTACTTTTGAAGAGAAGTGTCATCAGCAAATAAAATGTTGTTGATTCAAGTTCATTAGCTATATCATTTGTAAAAATAAAGAAAGTATGGATTATGACGGAATCTTGCATTTTCTTGCAAATCTTATATTAGGCATATCAAGATACATTTTCTTGTGTTATTATATTATTATTATTTTTTAATTAATTCACATGTTTTGTTTGAAAAAATTGCGGGGTCTTTTTAACATTTGTTTTTTATAAGTACAGTCGTGTGTCACAAATTCTTCGTAATTTTTATTTTTTCCGTATATATTCTATGTATTTTTACATTTTTTCTTAGATTTTTCCTGATCTCATCTATTGGCGGATTTTAATCAAATTTGGCATACCTGTAGAAAATTATCTACACTTTCAGTTCATAATATTTACATAATTTTCCTTTATGCACTTTTTGAGAAAACCGTATTTCATTACCAGGCAAAACTTTTTCGTTGCCATTTTGGTAAGAACAAAGAAGGAAATGACGTCATAAGTTTAAGTGGTGCACAAAAAAGAAATATAGTTTGAAAACAGAATATCGGAAAATATACAAATATTAATGAGCTATAGTACAGATAATTTTCTACAAGTATGCCAAAAATTGGTTTAAAAATCCGCCAATAGATAAGATCAGGAAAAATCAAAGAAAAAAATGTAAAAAATACATAGATCTAGAATAAGAATAATTGCGAACCTTTCAAATGCGTTTTATGATAGGTTTAGTCTTGGTATCAGAAACATATATATAATTATATAGTTACGTTTCTGTTGGTATACAGGGTATTTTTTTACCCTTGGAAGCCACAGCTAGTGTCTAAACTTCATTATGTTCCGTTTATCATATACCGCAGCATATATATATATAACTACAAGTACACAATTATTAATGTAGATGGCCGATTGCGTGATTACGATGACTGCGACATTTAAAATATAGTTTGAAATATAAGCATTTAAGCATTGGGAATAATAAATAATGCATATGGTTTTCAATTTCTTTAATGCATAAGAGTGAATACTACCAAGAACAGAGCTAAACGTATGTCTGAGATATATATGAACGATCAAAGGGAGGCAAATGCTGTCAAAAAATCAAGAATAAATAAAAATTAAAAATTGTAATAAAAAATATATCAAAATTCTCAGTTATTTTGGTTTATAATTAGGTAAACCACCTAGCATGGCATATATCTCAGGCAAATATTGCTACAAGGTTAAGACATGATATTGAGGAAAATTGTTTTTAAGCGAAATACAGCACCACGGTCCTAGCCAGCACCGGGCCCAGTCAGCCCCGGTCCTGGTGAGGGGCCAGCTCAGCTGTTTGACACTGTTGGATTCACAGGGACATGGGAATTACATGTAGTTACACTTAATATAACCATGGACACACAGAGTGCCCGCAGACCATTTTAGATGTTTTAGAGGCTAGATAAAAAAAAAATAGGTAAAAATCATACTCTATAAGTTCGGTATCAGTGTCTTAGTAACTCGGGCTACCTTGCTTGTCGGAACATTACTCGGTTGTCTGACCGATTGGAGCCCTACTCTTTATGTTGTCATTATTCAAGAATGCTACATATGTAATATCAATACCTATAATTCATTCTAAAGTTGCCGTAGCTATCATATCATTTCTAAACGCGTGCACAATATAGAAGCCTAAGAATTAGTTAAAGGAGAGTTGCCAAGTGGTTTCAGATGTCCTGACATATTACCACACTATCTCTGGATCGCGAGTTCAAAACTTTCTTCCCTATGTATACAACTGTATAAATTACAAAGAGGTATGATTTTTACCGATTTTAATCTAGACCCTTAAAAACATATAATTTGTATTGCCATCCAAAAGGTCTGTTTACAAATGTCTAGATTCTGTATAAAATAGTTTTGACAAAAATCCATGTGTAACAAAACTTTTGGAGGACAGTGTATGTCCAATATTACGAGTTTAAGTACTATGGACCATCAAGTCCCTGTGGTCAAGGATTACGTCCTTATAGAAAACAACCAACTGTACTGTATTATTAAAACAGAGGAATATTAGTAGCTATTGAGTTCTATAATTAAAGTCTAGGTTCTCATTTATAACACTAGATAGAACAAAAATGGGTCCTTCTGCTCAAAACTCCAACCAGGGTAGCTATATTGAATTAAGGCGCATTATGCGCTAAAAAATCCTGAAATTCTAATATTTGACCTATTCATTATCAAAATTGATATTTTGAACTTAAATCTCAATATAATTTCCAAATTCTACTTTGTAGAATAATTGCTGTCAGAAAACATTTTTACTTTTGAAATTTCATAATTAGCCAGCCAATCAGCGGCCGGCCGTTAAATTTTATCCTGGGCTCGTATACAGGGGCCATTTCGAAGGTCTTTTTTTTTTCATTTTTGTTGGTTGTTCCCTACTATGGTTCACATCGTGTACAAGAGAAATCGCTGTAGTGTGTGGTGTATAGATAGGAGGCTGCGAAGAATCACTTTCATATTATAGATTGACGAAATACAAGCACGAGTTTCATGTTTTCCCATTATTCAGTCAATATCCTATCTTTACAAAGCACGTCATAAATTTCTACAAGATAACTTATTAATCTTTACTCATCCTCGATAACCCAGTGGTTAATATGACTGTTTTTATATCGACCGTGGATATATCGTCAGTGATAGCAACCCATGGAGTATCGCGGAATGACCGCCCCTCACTGGGCATCCTTTTTTGCGCTGAACCCATCCTCGATACTCCAGGGGTTCCCGATGACTTACGATCTCTACACCCCTGGACTCAATCGGATCCCCTCGGAGAAATTACATTCCGGTAATCTTCGGAAATATCCGAAGATTCACGGAAATTACTCCGTGTTGTCGCGATTGCCCTGGACTATCTCATAATGATATTGAAGGCAGCTCAGCGGAAAACATTTGACCAATCACAGACCAGCAAAGATTTCCTTTGAAGACTACAAGAGAGAGCGACGCCCAACTTCAAAGCCACACAGGTCAACCACAATGTACCGTTATAAGGCTCTTTGATGTACATTCAAACGACTAAATAAATACCTGTTCTGTTCTGTTGCCTCTCAGTTTTACTATGAGATAGTCCAGGGGTGTAGAGATCGTAAGTGATCGGAACCCCTGGAGTATCGAGGATGCGCTGAACCATGCAGGTAAATTGGAGGTTCTTGGAATTCTCAAAATCTTACATTTTCTCCCTTTAGTGGCAAATGTTTTGCATATACAGCATAATGACCATATAATAATGTAGAAAGCAATGTCATTTAACAACGGCTAACAAACCAAAACCAAATCTGACGCCGACGCCAAGGCGATTCCACAAAACCAAGGAATGTGTACCTAAATACTCTATGGTGTTTTACCAAATTCTGTAAAACATTGCTGCACACAACGATGTGTGTATGGTACATGTATATATTTTAAAAAACCAACAACATATATTTGTGCCTTTCTGCGTTAATTAAGTCATATGTGCCTGTATATAAAGAATAACACAGTGACTTGGGATTTTGGAGCACAGTAATTCGTCACATCTCCTCTAATATTCGCCAATGTTATCCACTCCTACTTGAAAGTACACGCAAACCTCATGTTTCGAAATTTGTTACAACGCTCAGCCGAAAAAGTTCAAAGAATATTACAAAAATAACATTGAAGCCAGTCCGAACTGTCTTCTTTTATGGAAGGCCGTTTCAGGATAAAATACCAAAACTACTTAAGTGTCATTTTTTACCACTTAAGTACTTAATGACTTTTAGGTTCATTATGTGCTTTTGATATTTACTTAAGTATTGTTTAGTTTTTACTTAAGTGTAACTTTGGTTCTTGTTACTTAAAGTACATTTTACATAATCATCTAGAAAACACCCACGAACCAACTCGCCCCGTGCAAAAGTAATGAGAAGCAGAAGTGGTTGAATTGAATTGAAATCGTTTCTGGGCACGCGTGAAGTTGGTTAAACAATGAAGTACTTAAGTAGATACATTGGTTAAAACACGAAGGTAGATATGTTAAACTTCTTAGACCAAAAAAACATATGGCTGTTTAGGGTTACATTTGCAAAAAAAATATAGTCGATCGGTCGGAAGGATTCTTCTTTTAGTATCTGAGATCGAAATTCCCGACTGTTTTTTTTTTTCGTAGAAAAGTGTGAAAAAATTAGGGTCGGGGGTAAAACAAATTAAGGGTCGGTCGGGTAACCATGAACAGACATATTTTTTTGGTTTGAAACACTTCAGTAGAAATGTTAAACTACTTAAGTAGACGTTGGTTAAAAACACTTATGTAGATATGTTAAACAACTTAAGTAGAAGTTTGTTAAAACAACGAAGTACTTCAGTAGATTACGTTAAACTACTTAAGTAAAGTTGATTCAAACAATGAAGTACTTAAGTAGATGTTAAACTACTTAAGTAGAAGCTGGTTAAAATAATGAAAGTACTTATAAATAGATATGTTAAACTTCTTAAGTAAAAGTTGGTTTAAACAATAAAGTACTTAAGTAGATATGTTAAACTACATAAGTAGAAGTTGAATTAAACAATAAAGTACTTAAGTAGATATGTTAAACTACTTAAGTAAAGTTGGTTTTAAAGCAATGAAGTACTTAAGTAGATATGTTAAACTACTTTAAGTAGAAGTTTGGTTAAAGCAATGAAGTACTTAAGTAGATATGTTTAAACTACTTAAGTAGAAGTTGGTTATAAACAATGAAGTACTTAAGTAGATATTAACTACTTAAGTAGAAGATGGTTAAAGCAATGAAGTACTTAAGTAGATATGTTAAACTACTTAAGTAGAAGTTGGTTTTAAAAACAATGAAGTACTTAAGTAGATATGTTAAACTACTTAAGTAGAAGTTGGTTAAAAACAATGAACTACTTAAGTAGATATGTAAAACTACTTAAGTAGACATTGGTTAAACCACTTAAGTAGAAAAGGACATTGGATTCAAAAACAATGAAGTACTTAAGTAGATATATTAAACTTGGGACGAAATGGTAGAGAATATTTGCAATTATGTGATGAACAATATTTTTCATTATGTTGACAGGGAACATAATGGACAAAGGCAAACTACATAATGAAGTTTCAACAATAATGTCATTATAGATTCAAACACTTAAGTGCGAGAAAACCTGACCATTATGTACATAATTGACATTATGTACGTATTTAGCACTTAAGTACGAAAATTATGTACTTAAGTGTGAAAAAGAGACACTTAAAGTGGAAATGAAAGTTACTTAAGTTTTTAAAGTTATGTACTTTAAGTAGTCTTTTTGGTATTTTATCCTGAAAACGGCCTTCCATACTTTATAAGGTCGCAGCCCTTCGTACATGAAAATAAAGAAAAAACACACTCTTCAAAATTCAATCCTACACATTGACAGCTTCAGTTTGCGGCCGCCATTTTTTTTTATCCACTGTAAAAAAATCTCATCAGCGGGAATGCGATGTTTGAAGTCAGCTCATTATATACAAATCAAAGCGATTCAAACAGCCTTTTGAAGATCCGACGAAACGTGATCTTCATCCGACAGAAGCTCAGTGCTGTCAGTTTGCTCTTTATTTGCAAGCGTTCAAGTGATAAACTAACGTCCAATATAATCACCTGACCAAAAACGGCATATCTGTTACGGAAATAAAAGTTTCTTTCTTCTCTTATGTGGGTTTCCTTCTCAAATGGGGATTTTGGGACAAGGATTAGTGTGTGAATATATATGGATAAAAAATAAACAAAAAAATTCGGCTCCGTTATTTCCATAAATTGAACTTTTTAACATTGCATCATATTACCAAACTTGATATCGTCTTTAGACGTCACATTGTCAGATTGGTTCCCAGTCGTCAGTAAGCCCAAACACAGGGATCTGATAATTAGTTACAGTTTATAGAAAATACAGGTTACAAGAGTCGTTGTTGTTGTATACAGAATATATTCCACAGGGTGAGTTACTTGTTAAAAGTTACGAGCTTGAACTCTGAGTATGGAAAACATTGTATGACCTGTGTCTACCACAATACGTTTTAAAGGTCTAAATCTTACATTTGTCTTATACATGTACACCATGTAGAGTATGATTCCAGCCGATTTATTATATAAATCTATACAACGACTGAAAATGGTTATACATGTCTATAAACTAATTAATTTGCAGATGCCTTTGAGCTCCAACATTCGGACGAGGACAACTGTACAATTTTAAAAGTGAACGAATCCATGTACAAGTTGATGTTAAGAAACAAACAATGTATTGTGTCTAGATTATTGTACATGTATTTCACCACTATATGAAGACGGACCATGTTACAACTCATTTAAATGTTGCTAATGTAAGTATTTTCATTTGTACAGATCAGCATACATACACTGATTATACGTGTAACAAAAATGCGAAAAAGTAGCCAAAACAAATCGATTTATTGTGATAATCAATCAACTATCATTTGTAAAATAATGAGATACATTTGTGTATCAGTCATCGTAAATATACATGTTTTTTTTTTTATTAAAGTCAACATAAATCCATGGAAAAATATCCCGTTTGACATAAAACCCCAAAACATGTACCTTTTCGAAACACCTTTTAATTTAAAAAAATTGAGAATATAAAACGAGACTGATAATTTTGTAGAGTTGCAAAAGTTATTAACACTACACTTATCATCATCTTCTGAACAATTTAAATAAAATGTTCACCTTCATAACGTTAACGCGGTCGTCTTATGCTTTCCGCCTCTCGTTCTAATCATCGTGCGTTAGTTGACTATCACTGCGTCAGACGAAAAAACAGCTCAATGAATCTTTTCTTCACATGTAAGTTTTTTAAA